>NC_138149.1:5952400-6052400 GCF_964199315.1 Orbicella franksi | reverse complement strand
GGAAGTATAAAAATCAATTCGATCGATGTCCTTTGATAAACCTAAACATGCTATATTCACGTTTTCTCCCTGAAGGAAGCTTTTGCAAATCTTAAATAACCCACTAACGCATTCGATTAACGCGCGACAAAACTTTTAAAAAAGCCCTTCGAAAATCAAAGTTTGTTTTGACTTGAAAAGTCATGAAATGTTACTAAATGAAACATATTTTTTGAAGTTTGCAGATCAAAGAAAACCGCCTAAGATAACATACCTGGATAGCTGTCAGCGCAAAGCCGGATATTTCTAAACTACGACGTCAAAGGAAATTGAAAGATATTTTTAGTCAGCAAACTAAGGATTTTTTGGTCAAAGTCAGCCGATTTCTTGAGTACATATCCGGATGTTTACAGAGGCTGATTGTCAAAAGCTATCAAAAAATAAGGTCATCTTCGTATTTCTTAGTGGCCGGAAAGTGCAGGGTTAAGATTCTGGTTTCAGCTCGAAATTCTGAGTTTAATGATAGCTCTGGGAATTTATTTACATGCACAAGAAGGCAACATCTTTGTTTTTTATCGATCCTCGTCACTCTCATCCGTTATTGCAGTATCTACTTGACCGGGACTTGGAAAAGACATCGATATTGCGAGGACAAATTACCTGTCCGCTCTTTCGTATGAATTAAAAGATTGAGAGAAACGAACTTGCCTCATTATATCGTGTTAATAAGATTAGTGCATTTAAAAGGCCTGAAAATTAAGTAGAAATTTGCAGTCGCATGAGAAATTCGACAAACTAATCAATCTTTATTCAATGAAAGATTTTGTGCGAAATCGCTCATGAGGTTGTGAATCAGTCACCGATGAGGGCTAAAACAAGCCTGGATTACAAACTTATTGTGTTTTGTTGATTCTGCAAGTCCTAGCAACCTTTATTCAAAGCACACTATTGTCGTGTACGTACAAGAAAACAAACGAAGTAGAACGTGTAATTTCACTTAGGACTCATGGGAGAGATATTGTTCTACAATGATTTTTAGTTCTAACAATGCAAATCAAACGTTGTGGTAAACATCCGTGCTTGAAAGCCTTATAATTCGAAAACCACATATGACACAGTTAAGCTGGTTGACAGAAACAGAGCCAATTAAAGTTCAAAAATGCTGTGAATAATTTAATTTCTTCTGCAACCGCTTTGATTTCAACGCATACAATGAAAATCGTATTTTAAAAGTATCCAAAGTGCTTTTTGTCACCGGCCTATTGTGGCACTTACAATATAGCAGTTGCATATCTGCTATTGTCCCTTTCTTAAATGAAAAAAAAAAAAATTGCAACACCGGCCAGAAAAAATGCAATTGTCCGTGAGGTTGGTAAACTCACTTTCGCCTTTAATCACACAGTATTTGTTCGCGCGCCAGTTTCCATGGCAACTTGTTTACCTTCCTGCCATTCAGCAATATAATAGTTATTTTGGCTAATAAAGGGGAGGTCTTTTGTGTGTGTGACCTCGTGTGTTGTCATTCAAATTACCCGTCCTGTCTAGTTCAGTTTTCTGCCATTGGTTCGGAAGACATCACAAATCTGCAGAACTGAAAATCCCAACTCGCGACACGACACGATGGCATGCAGTTATGTCACAGCAGTGTGCGCGAGATACAATGTAGCCTCACATTAACGGCAAAGTGTGCGAGACACTTATCACCAATGAAGAGAACAGCTCACAAGAAGAAAGACTTCGATCATTTCTAAATCAGGTGCGAATTGCGTCTTGTGTGGCCATTGCGTCAACACAACAGTGCCAAGTCGATTTGCATTACGTTGATTCGTAAATGTAACCTAAGCTTATGTAATTTGTGTGAACCTTAAAAAGAGGAATTCGCTGCAATTACTCGTTTGTTCTGGCTTATTAATGTTTACAGTTGTTCAATTTGTCTTGAGAGCGCATTTAGGCCGGGGTTTTGTTTGTAGTTATCTGTTCCGAAATCTTCGCTCGAATTTGAGCCAAAATTTTGACCTTGCTCGCTGCAAGCTAAATAAATGCAGAGCACGCCGTACTTTTTCCTTTTTGTCCAATCGAGTTGATGTGTATAGGTCCTATCCTCAGTATATTTTACGTTAAACTGCAGTCTTGATCTTTTGCCTCAAAATCTCTTTCGTTTTTATACTTACAGATGCCACCGGGTGCTCCGCAACGCATTGTGGGATAGTCTCCCCCGGCTATGCACAGAACAACAGATCAAAACGCTAATGGGGTGATCCATGGAGCTGTGAGAAGGGTTTCTTCGTCCAGAAAGTTTCATGAGAGTAGGAAAATCGAACCAACAGATATCGCTCGAATGGCCAACAGGAATGTGAACGGGAACGTCAAACATCATGAGATGCTGAATGGAAAAGTGAGGAATGTGTCCAAGACTTCTTTAGATCCGAACACTTTCTTCGAAGCGGCTACGTTGCTTGGTAGTGTAGGTTCGCTAAAAGCTGCTGAGACAACGGAACGAGTTCGGCGCGGGAGTACTTCTTATGAGGAAGACATCTACAAAGGATTTCCTTTCCCATTTGAAAATTTGGTGTTCGAAGGCGGTGGGAACAAGGGAATGGCTTATGTTGGTGCACTTCAGGTATGTTTTCTCCATTTATGCCTTTATTTTGTGTTGTTGTGTTCTTTTGTTTTGATAAATGAAGGTCACAGATTCCTTCGCTACCGCGCGGTCACAAAGAATTTTCCATGGAACTTCCACTTGAATCATATTAGTCAGTTTAAGTTTCCGGCATGTTTTTATTCCGATATTAATCTTAGTTTGCGTTAGACAGCCGCATCTTTCTCTAAATCAAAATTTACTTGTTGACCGTGAATTCCTTCGCGTATAGTAAGTTAACTCTTACATGTAAGCTTAGCTCTTAAGCTCAGAAACGCTATTAGGTGACAAGATTTAGTTTACTCAATCTGCGAAAAATATGAAGAACACAAAATCTTATGTCCTGTTTAGGGACTGTGAAAAGTTTTGAAATTTCTTCACTCCATTTAAGAGAAAATACTGATATAGGTCGATTGTGTGCTTCAAGTTTTGAGTGAATCACTTCATTAATTAACATACAGCAGTAAGTTAACTACGATATTGGGTGAATACATATTAACTTATGTAATCATAATTTGCTTCTGTCAAGATGTCTACCACAAGGAAAGGAAATAATTGCTTCTACTGTACTCCTCGATAACAGGATAGTTTTCTATGGAAAATGTTCCCCGAGACGAAGGTCTTCTTTGCCGCTCAGCATGTGTGTCAATATTTGAGGGAATTGTACATCATGTTGGTTGAACGAAAAATTTCGCAAAGCGATATCTGACGATCCATGTATTTGTTTTTATTTTTGTTTGATTCGTTAACACAGAAATACATCAGACTGAGCGATAGTTCATCGATCTGAGGTATTATTTTTGAGGTCAGGAAGATTTTTCAAAACACGAATATGTATTATTCAGGAGACTTGACAAACGTGTTCTAATGGCCTTGTAGTTCTTATGGGTTGGAGCGTGTAATTCACTGTCAAGGTTTGACTTATTTGATGAAATTTGTAAGACCGTACATTGTGTGTGATGATCAGTCTTCTTTGTATATGACTAAACACTGTACGTTAGTGGAATATGATTAATTCGGTAAAGTCAGGACAGGAACTAAAAGATTGTAAAGAGAAGTTTTCAACTAACCTTTTGTAGTGGAACTAAATTAAATGCAGAAAATACCAACGCTTAAAATATTGAATCAGCTTGTATCAAATTTACTTGAACAGCAAAAGTTTGAAGGTCTTTTAGCATATAATTATATCCCCCTCTTTTTTTGCAACTTTTTGCTTAGAAACTTTGATGGTCAAGTAAATATGTAACAATAAATAACCCATGTACCAAGAGCTGCAAATGAAGCTATAATTCAAGGATATACCCCAACTATAGAAGGAGTAGGTTATTTTTTAAATATTTTCTTTTGTCAGGTTAGCGAGAGAATTAACCAAAAAAACGCAACATGACGTTTTGACAACTTAATGTCATCATTGTCAAATAAATAAACTAAAAATAATGGCAAGGCATACTTATGGAAATTGGGATGTGAGGAAACAAATAATTAGCAAGGGTGACATGAAGGCAGTCAGGTGGAGAGTTTTGTTTTGAATGCTTTTCAATTCAAACCTTAAACTTCCGCTATGGTTATATTACAATATATGATATTACAACAAGTGACCTCTCATGTACATGAAAGTCGTATAATTTTCCTTTATTGATCTGACAGGTGTTAGAGACTGCTGGTGTCATGAAGAGTATCAAAAGAGTGGCTGGCGCTAGTGCAGGAGCGATCATTGCAACACTTATAGCTCTTGGTTATGACTCTCGTGAGCTGAGAGAATTTCTTGAGCAGGATCTACGAAGAATTTTAGTCGGTGAGCTGACTGAGTGCATAATAATAATTTTGCTGTGTAATGTCTAATCTTGCTGATGCGAGAAAACAGATATATGTGGTAGGTCAAAATGAAATTCCTTTGTCTCTTAACCCTAATTATTTATGGATCATGAATAATAATATTAGGGTAAGAAGACATAGGAAATTGAGAATCAAACTAGGTTAAAATCATTTTAACCTTAATTTCTTTTTGACCTACAACATTCATGCAAACAATACTTTGTATAGTGTGATTGCCCGGGTGAGGTTAGTTCTGAAAAGAACTGTTGTTGGTGACCCTCAGCCAGACAATCACACTATACGAATTACTGATAGTCCTGGGTTCAAACCATTTACTATGATACGTGAACAGTGTAGCAAAGATACAAAAACAATGTATCAGCTACTGTGATGTCACCTATTTTATTAGTATGCCAACTGCCAGAGAACTATCGACTGGTCAAACTAAAAGTTCTTTTGATTAACTTTTTGTACAGTTAAATAGCAAAAGCAATGTTTGTAAACAGATATCTTCCCTATACACATTTTTTTTTATCACTTCTCCTAACCTTAGGGGCTTACCAAAATCCTGAGAATTTTTTTCGAAAAGCGAAAAATTTCAATTGGAAATTGTAGACTTCATTTGGAGGTAGTTATTTTGTCCCACTTGATACATATATGAACCACTGGAAAACTCAGTGTACCATTTGTTTGTTGTTCCTATTTCCATCAAGGGCAACGAAAACCAGAAATCTAATAATATTTGTAAACCGTAAGTGCTGTATCTCTTTTCAGTGGTTTAGCAGCTGTCTGTATTGATTCATAGTCCTCCCAAACATTTCTTTTTGGTAACTGGTTAAGCCCCTGTGGACATAAATTACTTTTCTCACCTCCTTCTCTCAAGACTAACATACAGGACATGCACTCCTGTACCATATTTCTGTCTTAAGACATAGCGTACTCATTGGCCCTGTAGTTTCTTAGGGTTAATTAATTTTCCTTTGGAATGAGCCTTGTTAGGATCTACAATCCAAGATCACTCAGATCATGATAGGTTAAAGGAACTGATGAACCCTTGCTCAGAGTGATTTCATGGGTTCCTTTGATGCACCATAATCCTGATGATCTGATATCACTGATCCAGATCCAGATCCAGATCATCCCAATGGAATGCACCCTTACAAATACAACTAAATTTGTTCTGTGGTGTATAGAACAGGAAAATAGTGAGCACCATGTTGTCATCCATGTAAATGTTTGACTGCATTAATTAGATCCCAGATCAGGAGTCACAAACTCCAGTGGAAGCCCTACCCTATAGCCCTGTGGCTCTAGGTTGCAGTATTTATGGTTCCAGGATGGCCTTCAGAGTCTGACTCCTTCACATGACTGATTTGTTGGAAGGCACTGTCCTTTCACATGAATGTAATAAACAAATCTTTTTTTGTTGCTCACAGATCACAATTGTGGATACTGCAGCCTTCTTCCCAACTTGCTCAAGGGATTTGGATGGAATCCTGGAAAGAGGATGTTGAGATGGTTTGGTGAGCAGCTTAAAGAGAGGACTGGTGATAGTGATATTACATTCAAAGAGGTGAGTCAACAAATAAATTCTCCTTACTGGTGTCCATCATTCTTGATGTACTAACTGGGAGAATTTGATGATGTATTATCCCTTTTTAATAGCTCTGATATGTCAACATCCCACGGAACGGGGGGGGACTAACTCTATGAAGTTCTATGCCTGGAGGCTCCACCCCGAGGTCCAACCCCTTACTCTGTTGTATACTATTTTTGACAGAAAAGGTATCCCTTTTGTATGCCGTTAATTGAAAAAGGTATCCCGTTCCCATACTTTCACAACTGGCCTGTTTTATAAATAAATCGGTTAAGAAGGAAGTCTTCTTGTCATAAGGTGCGTCTGCTTGAAACAGTTTAAGCAAAGGCCCTTTAAAATAACTAAATGACAGATTTCCCTACCCTTTCATATACTTCAACTTGTGAAATTCCTAACCTTTTATATACCTGAAGCCTGAAATTGTTACCCCTTTCAGGCAGAGCCTCTCCATATGGGCCATTATAGGGGGTACTCCCCAGGGTCAACATACAAATTCTCGTTGTTGGTCTCTGTACATTTCTTATAGTACATGTACTAGTTGGGAGAATATGCGTTAACAGTTTATTTGTTGTCAATACATGTACATGTAGGTATGGGAGAGGTTTGGTAAAGAACTCTGCATCGTTGTTACCAACTTGAATCAGATGTCAGTGGAGTACTTTCACCCCAAGACAACACCAAATACACCAATAAGAAGAGCTGTTAGAATGTCAGTTGCACTCCCAGGTTAGTAAACTCTTGCTGGATCACATTTTATAGAAATACATATTACAGAAATATTAATAAGCAAACATTTTGTTTGGGTTTTACTTTTGATTGGATGAAAAAGCGGTTTGACTTTTAAGCCAATGATGCGGCGCAGTAATGCACATGTAGTGTTCGACACTCAAGTGAAAACTGCTCTATTCATGTTCATTGTACTGTTATTAGTGAATATATATTACACTCTACTTTTAAGTACTTTTAATCGTTAAAATTTATTAAAATGATTGCAGTCTTTAGAATTGGGCAGTACATCAGTTAAAAATAAAATTATTTGTGAAAATTATTTGTGAAAGTGCATGATTTTTGTATTATTCTGTGCAAGCAGTTTCTCCTTTGCACTCAAATTAAGTGAGCAATAAATTGCTTTGAACCAGTGAAGGAGTCACAGACTCTGAAGGCCATCCTGGAACCATAAATACTGCAATCTAGATGTAGTGACAGTTAACAATGTGAGGTTTTTATATTTCAGGTGTATTCCAGTGTGTACGTGAAATAAACAATGACTATGAAGATGTTTATGTCGATGGAGGACTTTTGTGCAATTACCCGATTCATGCATTTGATGGTATGTACTTAAAGCTTGGAGATTAAACTTAAGCTACATTTTTAACAATTGAAAAAAATTTAATATGTAGTTTTTGATTCCTAGAAAAGGATTAAGGACATCTGCATTACTTTTTTGCTATTATAGAGAGAACGTTTATAGGTGCAATGAATACATTCTTTAATTCATATGATTGTAAATGCGATTGCGTTCCTCTTAGCCAATCGGAACTCAGCAAGTGTATGATTAATACTTTGGTCAATCCTTTTGTGGAGCAGGGATGGTGCAGTGGTGAGAGTGCTGGCCTTCCACCAGTGTGGCCAGGGTTCGGTTCTGGCCTGGTGCCATGTGTGGGTTGAGTTTGTTGCTGGTTCTCGCCTTGCTCCGAGGGTTTTTCTCTAGGTTCTCCAGTTTTCCTCCCTCCAGAGAAACCAACACTCAAAATTCCAATTTGACCAGGATAGAGAACCAACATGAAAACCAGCTGAGGCCGATGTGGCTTCCTCTCTAAATGTTGTAAGTTTCTTTGCTGATGTGCACGTACCTTTTTT
Source organism: Orbicella franksi (assembly GCF_964199315.1). Taxonomy (NCBI): domain Eukaryota; kingdom Metazoa; phylum Cnidaria; class Anthozoa; order Scleractinia; family Merulinidae; genus Orbicella; species Orbicella franksi. Next base: position 6,044,511 of record NC_138149.1, on the reverse strand, counting down.
TAAAATTTTCTTAAGGTTGGTGGTTGTCCATGGACCCTAAAGACACATTTTTTAAGAAACTGCAACCTCTTGAAGACTTTGCAAAGCTCTTTGAAAAGTCAGAGAGGTTTGGGACATGGAACTCAAAAACATTAGGAATAGTTTTGGTAAGTAATGAAACGTTTGAAAGAAATGGCACTTGACAGCCAGAAACTGTTTGTATTGTACACGGACACTTTTCATAAAGGCTGTGATAAGGACCACAACCTGCAACACCTGGGCCTTTGGTGTTATGGGTGAACTTGCCTTTTGTTGACATACAGCTGTACATGTAATTCACCCACAAAGCATCAAGTTTGTTTAGTTTGTGAAGGCCAAGACAATGACAGCCCTGAGTGGAGTCACCCTCCCTTGAGTAGTAGACTACCAGTGGGCCCTCTTTTGCTTAGTCCATCATACGAGAGAAAAAATTCACATGGCCAGTTTTTTCCTTGCGGTTTATTTACGGTCTCGCTCAATAGACTAAGCGAAAGAGGGACTACTCGTAGTCTATTTGAGTAGACGTCTCCCCTCCCCCCTTCATGAGTAGGTAATCTCCAGTAGTGGACACTTTTGCGTACAGTAAGTGAACTCTACTTTGTGCATACAGTAACATGTTACATGTCATAAACCTCACTCTGTTGAACACCTCTAGGATCACACGGCAAAGATGGGATATTGATATGTCTCTTTAAGTCACTATTTTCAATTAAGTTATGATATTTTGTGCCATGTAAGTGCATGTACATGTACATGTGTCACTGTGCAAAACCCAGAATTTGAACAGAACATGTCTTTTTGTTGTAAGACATGTTAGTTCAAGGGGTTGTCTTTTTTTAACTTAGCTTGCAACTTGTAAATTTAACGAAATTAAAGACAAGTTGTAAACACATGTAGATCAGAAACTGCCTTATATAGCACCCCCGCTACTGTTGTTGAATGCAACATTGACTTATATTGGCCATACATGACCCTCCTGAGTATCTTGTTATGCAACCTCTGTTGGAACAAAACTGCAACATAAGTTGCAAAAAACATTCCCGGTTTAACTGGGCCTTATATTGTAATGACCATACTTAGCTTGCAGCTGAATGTTTTATGTATTTTTTTCTTTTGTTACAGTATTCCCATACTGAGACAGAATTAATGAAGACTCTGCTTACAGAACGTGAAGGCAACAAGCCCCCCAAACCACCCGTCACCAAACTAGCAAAGTAATGATTACATGTACTATTCTTATTATAATATTTATCGTAATATTACCATAGTAACATACATTGTGGAGCACTTTTCCAGCGATGGTCGCACATATTGTGATGTTTTAACCACATTTTACAGTGTAGGCCTGGTGGCCCACCAGCCAGAACTTATCCTGGTTTCTGTAGCATGAAATGACTAGCCTAAGGATTATTTCTACTCCCCCCTCCTGAAAGTGATGCTTGTCCATTACATAGCTATCCCCCCCTCAGCATTCCAGCAGACCCTGAGAGTAAAGTCTCCTGCCCAAGAACACAACACAGTGACCCCTGACGAGGGCTCCACCCTAGCACACTAACCATGAGGTCACCCCACCTCCACACTGTACAGTGTACTTCACATTTTTCTGATAATCTTGTTCGGTTCATTTTTCAGACAAAGACTTAAATTGCAGCATCAGCAAGCCATAATGCATCAGGAACATCAAACCATGGTGAAAGCTGTTGGTAGATTTATGGCGGTATGTGCAGGGTTTCCTTTCACTGACAATGGACAGTCCATGTTTTAGGAGTTAGGTCCTCGGAATTTTATACAACGTCTTCAGGAGTTTTAAGGGAGGGGTGTATTGGGGAAGACGGGAAAGCTCAGATACGTGGAATACATACCTCTTACTAACCGAGTTTTTTCCCCTTCGATTTATGGCCCAAGCGCTAAAGCGTGCGGGCCATAAATCGACGGGGAAAAAAACGAGAATCCGTAACTTACAGTACGGACCGAGAAGACGAGGTTAGTAAGATATTTATTTTATCTCTACGGTGTGTCTGACGGCTTCGGGAACGATTTTTATTCACGCGAAACGGCTTCAAATTTTTGCGGCACTTCGAAAGCAAAACAAGTCAATTTGAAATCGCTGTTAAGTCGTTAGCACGTTTTAATAAACTATTTAAAGTAAAAGAAAATTTTAAACTTTTACTTGGTACAAAAGTTAAGAACAATTCGTGACAAATCACGAAACATTTTGGCAACAAAAGCATTAAGGTTACTTCCCACCTTCGCGGGTGCCCTTTGGGAAAAAAATTGTACGCGCGCCAGTTTCAATAAAACCCCAATAAACTATATATCATAAGAAAGCTTAATAACTGTACTTCACGAAAAAAATACAATTTCAGCAATGTTTTCTTTTAGGAAGTGTCAGGAGGTGGTAAGGCGTGAAACGACCGAGGCTTCTATTGAATTTATAGGCTATCGGATTCCGCAGTACGAGCAAAATGGCTGCACAGTCTTATTCACAAGGCATCAATCAACAAAAGTGTGTCGGGCTTTTTCGATATTCTGATTGCTTGTCTAGATATCCACATCTGAAGTTGGAGTAGCTAAAAATATGCGAGACGTGTTGCGTAAATGGACGCCACGGGAAAAATGTGTTAAATATCAAAATTTCCCGACACACTTTGGTTTGTCATTATCTCTGAAATGTTCTGGCGAAATTTCACGAAAATCCGTCAAATCTGCATACCCTATAAATTCGCTCAAAGTGGATGTATTCCGCCAATAATCAAATCCGAGATTTTAGCTTGTAAGGGTTGGTAAACAACTCGCGCCACGCCCGGAGATTATCACGCCTAATAAAACCGCAACCAATGCAACAACAGGACCTCCTAGTGTCTCTGACAATAGATCAAGATTTCCCGGGAAAAGCATCGCATTGCAACATGTTTTTTTTACCTTGCTCAGTGGAGTTCAATTTAGGACGGCGACGTAATATAATGGGCAAAGACGCCAAAGGCAAAGGCAAAGGCAAAGGCAAAACCCGCGCCAAAAATGTTTAAGGCGGAAAATGTGCCGCTGAAAAACTAGACGTTAAGAAATCGACGGACAGCTTAAGAAATACCTTTATTGCTGAAATGAGTTCCCTTGGGTAGGTTTCATTTTCTTCATCGCTTCCGCCAGATTCCGACGAAGAATCTTGTTCGCAGCCTGAACTGACGTTGACTTTGATTTTTAAGCTACTTGTTCCAAGGATATTTGAACGCTCCGGATCTTCAGCAGATGCCGAGATTGTCGAAGGCGTTTGGCCAAACAAAGAGCCTTTGTTGCTCCCGGCAAGGGGTTTTTTTTTTTTCTTTCCTTGACAATATGGAACTTTTTCTTTCTTCTCTGGGCCTGTTTTTTTTTCGTTTTCTTTACCCGAGGACTTTTTTCTGCTTTTGGTTTTTCCATAGGAGTTAGCGTAAAGAGCTTTCACGTGGGAATTTTTGTCAAGTGCGTGATGTAAATAAAAATATGCAAATGACATGAAATACGAGCGATGAGCGTTTGCCGCGAAAATTTCCCCAGGTTTCTACCCCGTTGACAAGATTATGACACCTTCCTAGTTTATTAACTTTATTTGAAAAATACGTTTTTTCTAAATAACTCGGCCGCTTTTTGAGATTTTTAATGTTTTCCCATTGGAAACACTAGATAAAATGACGAACTTAAATTTTGTCAAATAAAAGAAAAAACGATTTTTTTGACCTCTGAAGGTGGGAAGTAACCTTAAACTTTAGCGGGCCGTACAGTAGAACACGGCCCGCTAAACTGACCAATCACAACGCACGTACTAACTGAGAGGTAACAGAGATAATAAATTTCCATCCTTGATTGTGTTAGTGGAAGACAATTTATGATACGAACAATTACATTATTAAAACAAAATGTGGTGATAATTTTTCTGCATTTTCTCAACCAAAAAAAGGTGCTACTTAATTAAAGAAGAATTACAATGTACATTAACTGATACAATTACTCTACTGTGACTCAATTGTACTTAAGTTAGAATTGAACCAGTTAGATTCACAAGTAGAACTCGACAGAATTTGACTATAGTTTCACATTGTCGTTTTGATGGCAGCATGTGACCTATCAGATGATGGTAACAAAAACTCTCTGGCTCAAGCGTGAACCTTGTGTACTGGACACAGATTTATCGTGGAGATAGAATTGTCCAGTCTTTGAACAACCAGGCATGCTTCCACTTTGGTTATCGCGTCAAGTACAGTGTATTCTAACAATTAAGTGACAACGTCTTTCTTGCAGGAACTACAAAGGAACAATCTAGATGAAGACAGCATTATTAATTTAAAAGAATTAAGAGGAGTTTTTAGGAATGTAAGTAAAGAAACGTTTCCAAAGACATCTATTTGTTTTCGCTCAAAATAGGGTGGAGTATCTTAACGAGTCACTTAGTGAGTTTTCCCGTTTTACGAGCACCAAGGAATCGTCATATTTCTGAGCCCCTTTTTCGTTAGTTTCCTCTTCAGTGCGTTTTTACCTTTGCTCTGAAGGAAATCTTTCACACTGCAAAGAGGAAGCGCTGTCGTAAAATTTTTCAAATGCTGAAGAAAAGGAACTCTTTTACCCATTAGTTCGTGACATTTGGAGAAATACTTGTAAAACGACTCTCTGCTTTTACTACGATAGTAAGTCCTCGATCGTTTGACGATTTTTTCTTCAAACTGCTAGCAACAAGAAGGGTTGCACATGAATTTCTTCTCCATTTTGAGGCTGTTTGTTTGCTATAAGAGTTTGCGAGATTGAAATCAAAGGGATGAAGGTTGTGCATGTAAAGTCGGCAGAGTTTCGTAAACCTAAAATGGCGGTGCTCTTCAAGGTATGGTGTTTATATTCATTGTTCTTATCTAAAACAGCCTTTAGAGTTTACCAAAGATGATGCGGAGTTGTTGTTTGGTCCTGATGCCGATTACAAGGCAGCTTTTGAAGAGCTGGATACAGACGAAGACGGGGAGGTGAGAGAGGATTCTTAGGTTGGAGTGCAATCGGAGACCTTACATGGGGGCTTATAATAAAATAGCTCGTAGAGAGCGACTCAGTGTAGTCTGTTCGAAAGCTTGTTGCTCCTAAAGTTAGATCCTTACAGAATGTTCCGAGACTGTTACTGTTTATTCCATGACTGCAGTGTTTTGCGTTCTACAAAAGCAATATGCTGACTACTGTGAAAGCAAAGTAGTATAACACAAGTTAAAAAATGCGCAAAACCCACACGGTGTTAGCCATTTTCAGGCCATTTTCTTTATTTTGTGCGCTAATTGGTTTGAATTTTCGCGCGGACCCCGTATGAAAGTCCCGGATGTGTCGTGGCATTTTAGGCCACATGTTCATTTCATTTTCTCTTCGTAAGATGTATGTTCACTAGGTACATTAAGTAAATATGATTTTACAAGATCAGTTACGTGAACTCTTTTTAACGTCTATGTTTTTTAAATCTCTGTTTAATCTTTATTTTGTAGTGTGGAAATTAAGGAACTTCAACTTGAAACTTGAATTCGAAATTTAGATAAACCCAGGTGCTATCACCTGCACTTAACACTTTTAGATACACACTGTTCTTGTAAACTAACTCTTTTCTGGCGTCATAAGAAATTACTCAAACCCAAGATGGCAGATCTAATGATATCTTATGACGTCATATGCCGTGGTAACCAACATAACTTCTTTATACCTTACTGTATGACAAGCTCGGGCTTACAATTGTTTCATGGTGATTTCATTTCACTGTAATATAAATTTATTTTCCTTTGCAGATCACCTTTCAAGAATTAATGGCGTTTATTGAGAAAAAGGGGGTAAACCTTCAAACAAGATTTTTGGGCTATGCTAGAAAGGATATCAAACATTTAGGAGAGTTTATACAAACACTACAGGTCAGTTTAACTGTTTGGGATTACCTTTGTTGGATGTTCGCCCCATCCAGAAATAATGAAATTTAATTCAAAACAGAAACCTACTAAAACCTTTATGAAGAGGCTCAGACTAAGTTCAGGGTGATGTAGCGGCTTTCGTAAGGTTTCACATGAATGGCTTGCTACCCTTTGAGAGAACAATAGAACAAACAACAGAAACAATGCCCCTAGCCCTAAAACAATAACAGCTGCTAACAATGAAGAGAATTACAAGCTTACGAGAGCTGCTACACTTCTGAAAGTTCACAACGAAACTTTTTCAGTTATTCTTTGTTACATGTACAACTAGAATTTCGCAAAGTGGCAAGATTCGTAAGATTCGAACTAAACGTGGAAACCTACCAGAACGAAACCCAATTTAACTGTTTTCCGTCATCGCCTTCGCTACTTATTGTCGCTTGAACTTCGAAAGGGCCAATTTAGACGGTAGAAAGTTGTACTTTGTGATTTCGTGTATAATGTGATTTCATTTAAGACTTGCTTGCGACTGTCTTGACATAGTTGACCAAAGCATGACGTAGTGTGTACTTCTACCTCGGCACTGTGCCGACTTAACGTTCATGATTATTGATGCATGGGGTTCCATAGTGGTACATGTAGTTTAGTGTATAATGAGCACATTGTAACATTTCTTTTCTCCACGTTTTTTAGACCGCATTATCTGTTAATGTGAAGAGAGTATATGTAGAGGTAAGTGATGATTAAAGCATTATTGGAAAGCCGCAGTTTTCTGCCACTTTCTAATGTGTATGTTGTACTTTTACTTGTTTTTTAAATTTTATTTACACTGCATATGTAACATTACACTTACAGTACATCACTCACATTACAATGCTTGCACTGAGAAGACAGGCCCTAAATCTACCTAGAATACGCCACATTACTACTTTACATCTATCACTTACAAAGTGTTATTTTACATTACCTACTTACAATGCACCATATTACCAACTTACAAGCATCGCTTACTATATACGACTTTACCTACTTGCAATGCGTTACGTAACAGTACTTACAATGGGCTTTATCACTTGCATACATTACTTACAATACATGGCATTGCCTACTTACAATACATTACATTACTTACGTACAATATATTAACTTACAAACACTTACATTTAGTTTACCTTCTTACCGGCAGAAAAAGGACGTCGAGCGAACGATTGGCATCGATACTGATTACATTGAGACAAACGACTTCAATTTGGAGCCTGCCGACAAACTCTTCCTCATTGAAGTAAGACCCTTTCTACATATGAAGTCCCTTGTACACGCAGACACGTCTCTTCAAACGCTCGACGCTTTTCCCGATAGTCCATGAGCAATTGAGCAATGGAGGTTTTTTTTTTTAACTTAGTTGTATGAAGAAGACGAAACATTCAGGATATTTTTGAATCCGCTCTCCAGAGTGGAAAAAAATAAATCCGCAACGAATCCGATAACGTGTGGACGCCGAATCCGGATATGTTCGAATCCGATGACGTAGTAAAATCGTGTCCAGTCTCTTACCGAACAATAAACCAATTTGGCGGCACAGCGTGAAGGCCTAGTTTCTCTAGAGTGAATCCGGATACCATCGGATGCGTGTGGACAGGCCACTTCGATTTGGATACGCTACGTGTGGACGGGTAAATTTTTGAATCCGGAAAGAAAAAGTTGCGGATTCAAAAATATTCGGATACGTGTGGACGGGGCCTCAGTTGACATCGTGTGACATTGACATTGTGTGACATCGTTAAAGTGGTCTATTAGTGACATTAGTTCAGTCCCTATACTCTGCCTTTCCCGCTCTATGTAGGGATTGAACTCTACATAATTTCAAGATTAATTGCTCCTACTGATTTACAAAGATTTCCTTTCGTGTTATTCATTATTTGAATTTGGGGCTACATCAAAACAATATCGATACGATACGATAACTTCATTTGTACACGGTTTTTCCATGAGTCTATTTACCTTCTATTTGATACTTTTCTTTAGTCTCATCCAGAAACGTCAAGGATTGCACGCCAATGAGACAAAATTAATGCTCTTTATGATAAGCATCTTCATTTGTAAAATAGGGAGTTTAAGAAAACCACGATGGCAACGGCGACGGGAACGTCGCTAAACAAAAGGTTTAATGAGCGGAGCAATGGCTGTGCACGTGCGTTATAATTCTTGGTACATTTCTTTGCCTTCCTCTGCAAAATAACAACGTGAAATGACCGAATTCTGCGTTGTCTGGAGAATGTGAACCACGACGGCTAATTTTTTTAAATTCCTATTTCAAATTTATCGCTGTGTTCCAGACTTAGTTTTCTGATTGTTTTGACAGTGATAAACAAAGTAAATGACTTAAGGTGGCCGAACACAATTTTCGTGTGCGCTTTGCTGATGCAATTCAGCGCGCGCACAAGGATTGGAAAAAACAAATATGCCGTCAATAGAGCGATCCAGCGATCATTTTATTTACTCAACACCCGCACTATCTGTGCTATTTTTCTCTATTTTTGAACGCAGTGTGTTGATGGCTTTAGTCTTTTATTACAAAGATATATTAGAAAAGGTAACGATGCAGAGAACCCGGCAATTCTCAGCTTTTTCAACCCAGTTAAATGCAGTGCATGCGCAGTTGCTCGTAAAATTGAGACCGATTGCTTTTGCAGAAACTTGCCAATTTCCAACGATCCAGTCGTTAGAATTTCAAGAAATTTGGCAAAAAAATAGTTCAGAAACCACGTGAATGATCTATCACAAAAAAACTGAATTTTGACATAGGGAATTTTTAATAATACAGAACATGCAGTGAAAACGATTTACGGCGAATTACGAAAATCGTCTGTGTCAAAATTTTATTAGAACAGTGTTGACAGAAGGGATTTAATGTCAATTCGTAGTGGGCAAATGATGAAAAAAATCTAACGACTGGATTTCTCTTAAGGAAACAAAAACCATTTTTTAAGCCTTGTTTTTAACCAGCCCCGTTGCCTTAGCAACAGCACACACCTTAGCCAAAATGCGAGAATAAACCCTTCTGTGGTTAACCTTGACTCTCGCGAAAAACGGGCGCCAAAGCATAAATATTTTAAAAGTAATGGTGAATTAGGCATAAGCACTTGAAAACTGTGTTCGGCCACCTTAAGAGCACCGCGAGATTCTTAGGTAAAAATATAAATTCATTTTTTAGTCGACGTTGTCAACACAACGCATACTGTCAATATGAAGTAATATGAAAATGACAGTTTGTGATGCTTCTCACAGATGTCGTGCATCTAATTAGCGTGCAAACATGAACATAAGTGTTCTTGTCATCTGTCTGCTTGATAATGTACAGACGATGTGTCATGTCTTCAAATGTATAGATGTCCTAATGAGAAAGTACATATGAGATGTGACGTAGATTCTTGTAGTGCTGAATTATTTTCATTTCCCCATTTTCCTCTAGTCTGGTAGAAGAGCGACCAAGGCGTTTCTTCGAGAGTACAAACAACGCTTGGAGAAAGAGAGGGAGAAACTAAACGCATCTAGCATTGCTCCCCAACAATCAAGAGTAACTGTTAAGGTTAGATGTGCCTCAAGCTCACCAGAGACTTCAACAAAGGTCTCACGAGATCGCTTGGACTCTTCTAATTCACCCAGTGACAAACAGCGCAATTCTGTGACTTCAGTCACGTCATTAGAATCAAGCCTGGATGAGTCGTCCGCTCGCAAAGGGTTAGCCTTTCGCCTGCCTCCCCTGTCACATGAGAAAAAAACGTCGGGGACGAACCCACCTACGACTGACAGAGAGGGGTCTGGGGACAGTGTGACGAGCGCGAGAAAGGTCGATGTTGATGTGGGACGAAGTCCAAGGCTTGGCGGTCGAATAAATACCAGAATTGGTGATATATCAAGTTAAGTTATAGTTAATACTATTTATTGCCAGTCAAGGGCTGTATGACGACAATACTCTGTGTTAGCTTGTGCAAACAGATTTCTTTCTCTCCTTCTCAACTCGAGAGATGACGGCGTTGGAATTGGCGCGAAAAATTCCATTCTGATGACGTAGCTCCACAGACATCGATGCAGTGGCTGATTGGTTATTGCTCGTGTTTGAATTTTCCCGGGTTAGTTACAACCAATCAGAGCACTTCAAGGATCTCCGTAAAATTACGTCATCAGTGAGGTCTTCCTGACGTCTTTCTCGAGCACGGAAGAACAAAGCGAACAACGAGAATCTTGAGTTGTCTTAGAGGATGTCCTGGATTGCGTATTTGTCGATGAGCCACAAATATGTGCTTTTTACCACGGAGAGATTTACACTGGTCTCGGTAGGGAAACAAAAAGGTTCACGAGGACTTATCTTAGAAAGAAACCAGTTATAGAGAAAAGCAGTCAGATTATAATGAAGTTTGGATATTTTGTAAAAGTGAAATTTGGTGGGCTTACTCCATAGTACATTTAGTCAAACTAACATTGGAAATATTTTAAACAGGCTCAAAATTTAAGCTTAAACTTGTAGTTTTTATTGCACGAGGCTATGGTTAAAATTGTCAACAAAAACAGTTATCGTAGCTGTTAAATATGTAACAACTGAAGAGGTGGCAAAGAAATCTGGAAACCAATCAGGCTTCAACGAAATGAACCCAAGAACTTTGTGATGTCAGTACACCGCCGTGGTACTGAGTTGTGAATCAATAGGAGTTGGTAAATTGAGAACTCTGTATTCGAGAAATGATGAATACACCGGTATCAGATAATGTGTATAAATTTCAATTTAGCTCTTTGAAAAACGATACAAATTTATAGCATGAAAAAAAATGAAATAGTCTAAAAAATTAAATAATCCCACCGAAAAAGTCTTTTAAACAATTAAAAGCGAAGGACTTGCTGGTGAATGTGGCTACAGATGGCATAGTTTTTTTGAATCCAAGTTAAAGCCTGGTTCTTTTCCATGTTTGAGCTTCCTTTGCAACTGCACAAGCTTGTTGTTGTTACGTGACTGTCAGAATACAAAAGAGATGTATCTTTTTCCCTTAAATCTTGTAATTTTGATACTCTGGTTACAAGCGTATTAGACAATTATATGGGTAGAACATGGAGGTAAACACCCTTTATTTTGGTGGCGTAAACGCTTTACGATCACCGCAGATTATCTCACGAGACTACAGGCTCAGTATAAGTGGGTTGGGTAAGGTTGGGTTGATGTACATTTTGTTGTATAGGTTGACCAATTGTTGTTTAAATTTTTGAAGTTTTTTTTTTTGTACAAAGGATGACCATGTCAATAGAATATGCATTATTTTCTTTTCTTCTTCGAAGCACCTTTGTTTATAAAAGAGAGGCCTATACTTAAGGTCTGCTCCGTCGCCGTATTTTGAGTTATTTTGGCCACATACAAAATTACCTTTAAATGGTAGGAAACCTGAAAATAACAGTTTAATAAGATGGAAAAACACCAAAGACATAGTAATAAAGCATAAGGGAACAGGGATGGCTAAGGATGGAGAAGATTAACACGGATTACAAACGACGAATTTGAAAAATTGAGGCCAAACTTTTCAATTTGCGCAAACCGTGACTGAGGTCTGCTCTGTCAGTTTCCATGTAAAAGAGGTGGTTAGGAGCTGACCCTGTCCATTTTGTGGTTTTGTTATCCACTGCGATCAGTGATTTTGTTTGTTACTGTTGGAAAATAATCTCAAGGTGACTTACAGCATGAAATATACATGTATGTCCATGTACAACAACTTCTTACGAACCACTATACCGGATATTGTTATTCAACAAATTGTCACGATGGCTATATTTGATCAAGAAATGCATTTAATGTCTTCCGTACTCAACAGACATCAGTTTGCTATAATTGGAAGTGCGTTCAAGAAGATTCGTCCGACTCCGAGACCTTCCAAAGGGTTGCACAACCAGAGTTATCGAGCTGTAAAAATATGCAATTCGTAGACAATTTGTTGACTATTTAACAATTATTCCATGAAACCGCGTTGGATATGAAGTGATAAATAACCAACGAGCGCGTAGCGCGAGTTGGTTATGATCACTTCATATCCAACAAGGTCGAATGGAATAATTGTTTTAGTATATTCTTAATCGGGTTTTTGCCGCCGATTTTTATTTCAACAATTTTACAGAGCGGAAAATTTTTAAACTTGGCGCACTGTTTTCCATATAAGGTAAAACTCCGACTAATGGCTCATAGTCGGAGTTTTTGAGCCAATCAGAGAGCTAGAAATGCAATAGTCGGAGCTGAGAATATACTAATAAATGATAGACCAATTTCGATATATTAAAATTCAGCCTAAAACAATAGACTTCAGTACGAGGCCCAGGGGGAATAACTACAGAGTTGGTTGGGTTTATTCCCCAGGGCCTCGTGCTGAGGTCTTTTGTGTTAGGCTGAATTTTAATACATCGAAATTGGTCTATTATCCTGTTAGACCTTGCGGAAATTCATGAATTTTCGAGCGACGTAGCAGGATAATTGTTAAAGCTCCACAGCTATCAAATGGATATCTTAAGCCTTAAGACATCGCAATATTTTAACGCAAAATATTGCAACATGGTAGCCAAAATTGCAATGCTGCAATCTGTTGTGTTGAAATATTGCGCGTTTTGTCCTTAACCAGGTTATATTGTTCTACACGGAAATACTATAAAGTTCAAATATTTGATTTGCGGATAGGTGTGCTGGAATAACATGTAAGAGTCGGAGCTTATTTTCAGAATTTAACGGCATCTTTAAGGGTTTTCTGTTCTCGTGTGTTTTTTTTTTTTTTTACAAAGATCTCGTTTGCAGGTTACAACGGATCACGTGTGCATGTTATCCCTTTTGCAAAGATCACGTGTTCACGTTAGGATTTTACATAGATCACGTGTGGTTGGCTTTCAATTCAGTGCATTCCTTTGCTCTTGGGGCGTGAGTAAAACAAGGTTATAAAAAGATGGCATGCGTAGCGGGCGTTCATTTCCGAAAGCACACGAAGGGAACGGAACTTCGAGCGAGTGCGAAAAAATAAGGAGTAGGGGAACGGGGTAGGGCAAAGGAAATTATTGCTTTTCCCCACCGCCTCCCCCTTCTCTTTATTTTTTGCTGAACTGCAGGTGCGTGCGTTTGCTCGCTCGCTTGCTTGATCTCCCCGCCTGGAAATGGAAAGGAAGCGTTTGTTACGCAGGCTAGTCCATCTCAAAAGCTGTTGAATACATAAAGCAACTTACGTGAATTATTCAAAATATATAATTTATTTAAAAGTCTGGTCAAAATTGAAATGTAAATGAATTATATTTTCCTATGATGATCATACATTTTTGGTAATGTTTTCCGTAACGTGCATTGCATATAGTGTTACATGAAATAAAATGTTTATTTTTGTAAGAAAGGTTGTTTCATGACAATCAATTATTGACTGATTTTAAATCTCCGAGGAAATCCATTTTTGGACCTAAGTGCGGGGCATTTTTGACCAGAAACCAAAATGATCCATTTTGGACATTGTGAGAAGGTTGACTTCACGTTGAGAACGGGACAGAGTGGAAGTTCGGTCGCCACATAGTTGAAAAGATTGAAAACATCGAGTCGGAGTCGGTCATCATAAATGTCAATAGGAAAAAATGTGTAGTGAGTGGAATAACAAAATTACCCATTGTAGAAAGCTGGGTTGGAGATTTATGTTTTTTGGGTGGTTTTTAAAGTGTTTTATTTGAGCCAGACTGAAAGTTTCATTCAAAGCACAGCGATGTTTGTCGTGATGTCATGTGCTCTATGACGATCACCGTGGTTTGCGAAAGGAAACGAGAGCAATAAAATGTCAGTTTTTTTAAAATTAAGGTTCCTTTCACTTCTTCACTTCACTTCGTGCTGGAAGTTGGTCGGATCACTTATTTTGAGGTGCTCTTTGTATTCGTATCGAATATTTTTTAATAAAGTAAACATAAAAACTTGTAAATGACAATCGTGGATTTTTTATATTACACAATGACTATAGTCGCGGCAACTGGGAACAATGTTAACAGATTTTCCCCGGAAAACGTTATTGTCTCTTAAGAAATGGTAAGCGATTGCTCAAGTCATTTTGGTTGTCTAGTGGGAGGTTGAGCATACTGTAAAATAATTGTGTTGCCGACGTTAAAAATTTATGGGAGATTGAAAGTCGAAACATATTAGGGAATTTCGACGGAGTGACCTGTTTCAACATTTCTTAAGAAATAGTACACCACTGCGAATACTGCTTGCGCTTTGCTGCGGATGAATGTTTTTCGGGTTGGGTATACAAACAAAACATTCAGTATAATCTACTTTTAACTACAAGGTAAGGCTGTATGATCGCAAATGAGTTAATGCGCGGTGTATGACATTTGCAGAATCTGTATCAGTCCAGAATCTGTAATCAATATGCCCGGGCAATACCGCCTTTATCAAGTCTACTAAATGCATCGAAATTGACACGTAAATCGACACTTAAGCTTCATTTATTGGAGAAAGGATTTCCTTACTTAGCAAGGCTACTAATGGCACAGCTGACTTCAGGCAAAATTGTTAAACCAGTTATTTACACGTGAACAGGCAAAGTCACCTGACTTGCAATAATTAAGCTTAATACTTGCCAAGTACAGCAGCCAGTAGAGCTAGTTCAGGCAGCCAGTACTCTACGTAATTTTCATATCTTTTCCCTTGAAATGAAAACTGTAGGTCAAATAAATTAATTTTGCTATTTTATGCCAGTTAACTTTTCAACCCAAGAAGTTAAATATTAGCCTAACAAACCTTAACCCCACGGGCCTTAACCCTCAATGCCCTCAGTGCAAGAGGTTCTTTTGATTTTGTAACAAACTGTGATTCGTTACACCAAAAAGAAAATTAAGACCCTCAAAAATTGGCATCACAAAAGATATCAACAATGTCTTCCTGACATGCCAACATAGACCCGCCTTGCAGCTGTGAGGATCTCCAAGAGATGACTTTGTCTTAAACTAGGCAATATTGAACACATGACAGCAGCAATAACTTACTAACACTTGAGGAGAACCTTCCCTTATGATTAAGACTATGTTCACACTTGGTACCCGTGCATGGTGCCCAAATGATTTTTGCTGGGCACTAATGTGAACACACCTTTTTTTGTACTACACCACTATTTCATACCAGCCCCCAGGCACCAGTGCTCAGGTACCAAGTGTCAACACAGCCTAAGATACTAGAATGACGTAACTCTCTAGCAAATAACTGTTCACATTAAATGCCATGTTTGCTTTTTGCAATACATTAACTGCCTGTACACAAAAGTATAATGTTTCAACAAATGTTTGAACAATAATTTATACAGAAGGAGTCTCCTAAAGAATACATCTGAAAATATAAAACAAACTGCAGTCTCTAATTTGAAAGCAAATATTCACAAAACGTAGCATTATATTTCTATGGTCTTCAAAGAAAGACTTTTCAACAGACTCGGACTTTTCATTACGATAACAGCAACGTTGCCTTCAGTCTTTTAATTACCCAATCCTGACACAATTTATTGCTCTCTAATTTCTAGATGTAACCCCTAATGGGTTCTTGAGTAACACCCCTAAAGGCTAATATATTCTGAAGCTCTACATTTACAACAGTTTTCCTTGTTTGGTGTTTTGTTAAACTGCCTTGATTTCTTTACCAGGAACACAAAAATGATCCAGTACTAAATACATAATTAATCATTAAAACATAAAAATATTTTCTTATTTGAGCCAAATGACAATGATAACAAATTATCCCGATACAGTCCTGTTGGTATCTGCAAACAAATGTGACATTGCAGTCCCAAAAGTGCCTTTACTGTAACGGCATTTGGCATTTACAGATTCCAGAACAGAAGTCTTTAAATATATTATTATACTTTTCCATTCTGTAACTTGTAGGTTCAGGATCTTACTGGGCCTGGAAATTCTCACGATTTCCAGCCAGTGGAGACTTGGATCCATTGTGGTTCAGATAAAATACTGGGCAACCATATGTACAGTAGGGCCAGTCAAATGTATCTACATTCCACAGCAAAAATTTCTGCTTCTGTATCGCAATTATGCAAATTCCTGGAATACTGCTGAGCATATCATGATGGCGTGGTGGAAGGTTTTCTCATCTTGAATCATTGCCATTCACAATGGTCATCACTTTCCCTAAAAAAAAATTGAAGAAGCAGTGTTTTCAATTTTTGATTTTGTTTGAAAAAATGATAAAACCTTAACTCTTCAACATATCGTAAAACTGCATAATTTATGATTATATCAGTGATTTATATCATTTATTTTAAATAATAATTATATGCTAATTACAAAAACAGAGAGCTTTTAAACAACTTTGCAAACTACTCACCATCAGCTATCCCATTTTGCTGTTGCATCTTTCGAATCTTTTTCCTCTTTTTACTTTGCTCTGAACCATAAGACCGTCTACTCTTCCGTATGGGACTTCGTTGGAAAAGTTCCTCTGTATTTAGCCAGGGGTGATTTAAACATTCTTGGACTGACAGCCTGTCACTGAAAAAATAGCAAGAGCCATTTTGAGATAAGGTTTGATTTGGTTGCATATTTGTAAAGTGAGGGAAGGTTAAGTCTACATCTGGCAAGGTCTACACTGCAGCTTAGCCTGCATGGCTGACAAGATTTTGTGATGGTGAAGCCATGTGTGAACACAAGTGCAATACGTAAGCAGAATTTACAGTAGGGTTAAAATAAGGTTTACATACATAACAATTTTATCATTTCTTTCTCTAAGCATCACTTACTCTGCATCTCTTTGAAGAAGTCTCTTAATAAAATCCTGTGCAGTGTGAGAGATGTTCTTAAAATACTCCTCTGGAAAATCTAGCGAAGCTAAGGAAACATTGTAGCATGTTTCTTGTTTATCTTCTCCAGCAAATGGTGAAAGTCCAGTCAGCCTGTTAGTAGTTGCAAAGACAAATTTAAAGATTGTGTGTCAGTGTAGGATAATGTAGGA
The DNA here is from genome assembly GCF_964199315.1 of Orbicella franksi. Classification (NCBI taxonomy): domain Eukaryota; kingdom Metazoa; phylum Cnidaria; class Anthozoa; order Scleractinia; family Merulinidae; genus Orbicella; species Orbicella franksi. The sequence continues at coordinate 6,027,600 of NC_138149.1, read as the reverse complement.
TAACGTAAGCTGATGAGGTTAGCTGCCATCAACACCTGTAAACAATTTTGAAGGTTCAAAAAGAAAAAGAAAAAATAATCTGACCAGTAGGCAGTGTTTAAGTTCTCAGTTAAACTCTAAACACCTGGGAGGGGGGAGATGCGGAGTGTAACTTGCACATGTTATGGTTGAGCAAAATGGTATTTGCAGCAACACAATGTAAAAAGGTGTACCAGTTATCTCCACCTTGCCAAGCCTGTATACTGAAATGCAGAGGTTTATGATAAATAATTTACTGAGAAGAAACTTACATGACGTAGGCAACTACACCAATACTCCTGAAAGCGTAGAAAATACAGATCAGTAAATTTTCATCATCAGTGCTGGTTTACTACTTAGGACGAGCCAAGTGGCCCATCGGGCCAGAGCTTTTCCTGGTTTCCGTAGCATGAGGCGACTAGGAGTATTACTACTCCCCCCTGAATGGAATGCTAGTCCATCGCAGGGATACCCCTAGCATTAAGTTTGCCAGTACCCATTTCTTCACCTGGGTGGAGAGAGACATTGTGAGAGTAAAGTGTCTCGCCCAAGAACACAACACAATGTCCCCGGCCAGGGCTCAAACCCAGACCGCTCGATCCGGAGATAAGCGTACTAACCACGAGGCCACCACACCTCCCACAGCCTCAATAAATACGTTTTTGATCCTTCAATCAATTAATTGTTGTACAACAAAGTCCAGTTTTTACATATATTAATACTAGTCTTGAGTGATGTTAGAGCACTAAAGGCCTAACACCAGTTAATTTAATGAATAGTGATTCCTTGACTATATCTAAACTAAAAATGCAACCTTTGATTATCAGTAAAAAGTAAATTGATTGATTCTTACTTCCTACGATTTACACCTGAAACTTAAATACTTACATGCAAAATAACAACTAACCCTTACCAAATATCACTGGGCTTTCCCACAGGCTCAAATTCAAGTATTTCAGGAGCTAAAATCAAAGTAATGAGAGAAAATATATAATAATTAAGCATCCATTACATGTTACATATTGAATCATGTTTAAATAGAGTCAACAATTTTGAAACAGTTTGATCTTTTGTCAGATTATTACCTAAGCTATATTGGGGTACAAAAGCTAATTCTCAAGCTTTCAAGGTTTAACTCCTGGGAGGGGGAGGGACTTTCATATAAAAAGGACATGGGTGCTTGTCAAAAAGTTTGAAAAGATCCCCTAAGAGGTACCAAGATCGTGCTTTGTGGGCGTGGCTTGAAATTTGTTTTCACCCCTTAGAGGTACCAATTCTGAAACAACAATTATTAATCCCCTGCCCTATTTTTTTGGCTCAATACTCTAAAAGCTACTGCAAAAGCTCCTGCTGTGTACTTTTTGAGGCTGAAACCCCAAGAGGTACCAAAAATCACTTTTGTAAACCCTACTATGAGTACCCCTGTCCTTTTTTTAAGGACAGATTAATACAGTTAGTTAAATGTATGGTGTGTGATAAAAGTGCAAATACAATGCTTACCAACATACTCAGGTGTTCCAACTATTAAGCAGATTTGCTCGCCATCTTTAATCTGTCGTGCTAAACCAAAATCAATTATCTTGATCTCTGGATATGCATGCTCTGTCATCAGAAGTATATTGTTGGGCTGCCAAAAGATAAACACACACAAAAAAGGTTTTGTTAAAATCTACATCACTTGCGAAAAATTGTGGATGAAAAGTCCAAAATTTGATAAGCATCCAAATTTTAATCATCCAAAGTTCCTTTGCGGAACAAACATTAGCTGAGACATAACAGCTTGATAATATGCTTGCTAATTCTCCGTTAGCTGTAAAACCTTGAGGGTGCAGTAAAACTATCATTTTCATATACCTATGCATAAACTTACCGCTTAAGGACGTTTGCGCGAAAATTTTCCAGTCAATATAGATATTTTTTTTTTTTACTTTTACTGCAGTCAGAATATGAGTTACTTGTGTTGCTACTGCAGTAGTGTGTGGAAAACTACCCTGATTTTGAAAAATTGGTGCACGTAATTCAGCATCAGGTCTACAGGGGTTCATAGTTTAAAATATCGAAGGAGAGTCAACGGAGGCAAACGATCTTAGTCATATTTAGTAGAAGTGGGTCTGTTGCTTAAATAATTCCAAATGTTACCAACGTTTCCACAAAACTTAACCCTTCAAGAGGCATTTGAAACCTTCGCACAAATAAACGAAGAGCCAAAAAGAACAGAATTCGATGGTGCATTTTGCAAAAAATTCAAACTTCTAGTCAATAGATTTTCTCCATGTTTTTAACTCAAACTTGGCAAAAATCCATCCCACCAGGGGTCCATAATCTTATTTTGCATCACTTACATACATCCAGGTCAAGTGTATTTAGTATACTAGCCCTGGAACATAACCAAGGAAGGCATTGTCATCCTTGGTGAGGCCTGTCTAAATTACGAACGTGTCTACTGGGACTCGGTCAGCTTTATTGCACAATATATTTTGTAATAAAAATTTCACTGTATGTACCTATGTACATGTACCTAATTTCTATAGATAATTGATTACTAGCTCCTATTAAAAGTACAATCACACTATATCAAGCATGCATATTTAAACTTTTAGTTCATTCACAGTATGCAATAGCCAGCAATCGCAATCGCTATTGACACTGACAGTCCCCTCTAGGGTTTTGGTACTCAGTCTCCTTGTTGCCATCATTTACAATATTTTTGACCGCCATGTACATTGTTTTTGTATCCTTGTTTATCTTGTACTTTGCCTTCGTTTTAGTTGTTGAGTGTAATTAGTTTTACTTTGATTAATTTCTACTTACTGACGTTCTGCCAATTAACTTCATATTGCATTGTGGTGAATAAAGGCTGTCTTAATCCTAACCTTGCCTGCAGTCATGTTGGGTAATTCAGGCCATTAAAAGATATTGAAAATGCCAAAAAGATGTTAATTAAAAATAAGCAGTTAACAGGTCGTGGTTGACTTAGCAGCACGGTTCTGACAGTTGATTTAATTTACTAAAACAACATCTAGATATTGTGTCTGTGGTTTGCACTAAGAAGGAAATGTCAGACCTAAAATAATACCGAACTTTACTAAACATTTTAAGTACTTAGTTTCATATTTTAATTACCTTGTTTTATATTTCCACCAAATTCCCAAAACAATGCATTTCATAGCAGTACAAATCTAATTGTTGACATTTCTATTTTATTTTATTTTATTTTAGAAGGTTCTACTTTATTATTATAAAATACGTACAAAGTGGTGAAAAAAATTGTTGTATTTGTTTTTCTGTCCTTGACAGTTCTAAAGTACCTCTGTGCATGGGGTATATTCTTAAGCATGTTCTGAACAAGGGGGTCTGCACCACACGCCAACCTTAAGACCCACATTTTTTGCTGATCATTTATAGGATTAATTTAATGAGGTGATGTTTTGTAAATCTGAGACTGAGGCCATCATGACAACAATTTGAGGAAACAAGCAGGAGATTTTTCTTTTGCAGAAATGAACAACGTCATATTGCAGGCTAAGTAAGCTAAGTAAAACTCTGGGGCCAATTACAGCCACTCTTTAAGTCTTGCTTCAGTCCCTGTTAAATCAGGGGTGGCGATTGGTCATTTAAATATCACGGGTCTCATACTCTTGAGTTTTTTCACAAAGCTGTTTAGCAGTCTTAATTTTTTGCAATGCTAAGAAAGTCTCCAAGTATTTAATATGTTTACTTTATTTTTTTAATACATGACGTCTGAATGTCTTAGAGCCTGAAATTCTGGAGCTTGCATGTAAAACATTTTGAAGACTCAGTCTCACAGTTGCAGAAGTCAAAATGTCTCGGGCTGGCAAAGAAAAATGCTAGTCTTGACTTCTTGCAAAGTCGCACATTTTACCATTCACCATCCTTATATAAATCGCGTCTAAAAGCAATACTCTAGCTGCAAAAAATCAGAAGTGCTCTTTTGTAAGGCAGACTTGTTATGTGAATGCAACACAAGCAGTCCCACCAAATGCCATTTGATCAATCATTCTCAGGCAGGCTTCACACATAACATACAACAGCCTGTACAACAGTTCAGCAATAGAACAAAGCCAAATGGAACAAAGACAAGCTTAACCCCTCTTGAAAACTATGTGACAAGTGAATCTCTTGCTTGCATCCAATCAAGATAAACTGTCATTTTTTCTCTACCAGTTTTTAACACAGGAAAGCAAATACTACAACACAAGGACCTCTTGCGGTGACCTACAAATAGTTCATCATCAAACAAACACTTTCACACAGAGCACAGGAATGCGTACAAATAAGAACCTGCAGTTTTACACTTTGTTACATTAAAAAACACTAACAAAATGCTGTTTCCAAGACAAGTATTGAGCACTTCTTTGTTGACAATAATTTTTAATATGTTGTTTCGCTTATTTACCAAATTCAAGGGAATACAGAAGGAATGCTTGGCATGGGGCAGACGGCAGGAGAATGACACAGGATCTGGTTTGAGTGTGATATAAACAGAACATAAAAGATTTAAATAAACTCTTTGACGACCCCTTAGGTACTTTGATAGATACCGGCTCTTTGATTAACCATGTATTTCAGTAAAGACCATATAAGGGCATGTTGTTGACAGGATAAGATTGCGTGATGGGGTGCAAAAACCATAACTAGTCGTGTTTGTTAAAACAATCTTAGAAAGTAATAAAACAGCATCGAACTCAGATTTAATGAAGTTATACAGACGCTTTTAATTTCAATACGGAAAATCAGTCTTCCCTTATCGTCTGTCCACATACATTTCGTTTTAACCGTGACATGCAAAATGTTTCTCTGCGGGGATGGTCGATTACATTCAGGTCAACATTTTTACAATACCGCGTGCAGCAAAAAAACAAAATTACACACATATTTTAGGAATGAAATTATTGCGAAGTCATTAAGTTGAGCCCTTGAAAAATGTGTCACACTCGATTACGATGACAATGACATCATTTCCTACACAAAGGAGGAAATCACGAATCTTTTGTGCCACGGATTGTCATGAAAACTCAACAACCAAGGCAGGTGGCATAATTTTACGAAAGCCACGAAAAAATACTGTTCCGTTAAGCTTGAATAAGTCCGACCCCACTTTGAGATTTCTATATGTAGAACCGCAGCATCTCGGAAACACTTTAAAATTATTTCCTTGCTCAACAAAAGTGTGACATGTCACCGTATAAACCGGGTCTACAAGAAAACATTCTCCGCATGACATAATGTCTACAACTGATAACAACGACTTCTTCGGCTAATTTAGCTCCAGGCGGCGAGATCGAAAGTATCAAACATTCTATGCGCCTAATTCTACAATGCAAATAAGCTCTGTGTTATGTTGCCGCGGAAGGGAATTAAGTCTTATTTGTGTAGACGCTCATTTACGAGATTTCCATTAAATGTTGATCATTGCCGTGTTCATTAATAATGAGCTTTGAAATGCCTGTGAAATGAAAAGCGAAGATCTGTAGACGTGAAATATTAAAGCGTCTAGAATGATTTTTTTGATGAGCAATACGCAACAGACGACATACATTGCTCAAGCAAGGGCCAGACGCGTATTTCAATATACAAATGTTCAATTTTCGAGAATAATTGTACATGCATTGCAAAACCGTAAATCGTAATTGGAAATCGCTCATTACGCGCGACCCGCTGAGCAAACAAGCATCTCCCTGGGTAAATTGATTGAATTTGTCTGTGACAAAGAAATTGACTGTTCAATGTTTGCTGAAGTCTCCAGGCGTAACGACAGCCCTCACGAAAATTTAGACCCAAACAAACATTAGGAAGCAAGAACAACTCAAACACAATATCAACACCACAGGCCTCACACTTCTCACCTTAATGTCTAAATGAACGTAGTCCTGATCGTGCATGTGTTTGACACCTTCGAGAATCTGTCTGAGTAAAAACACCACTTCTCTTTCGCTTCTACTCGAAGCAGGTTCGTCGCTATCGTAAGCGATGCAGTGCCGATGTAGATCCCCGCCGAGTGCGCTGTGGATAAAACACACAGCGTCAACATCACAGACCGCTCTATCCTTAAAATAAAATTATCGAACAAAATTCTCGAACGACGAAGAAATACTCACAGTTCTAAGATGAGAATGACCTCGCTCCTGGTCTCAAACACATCGTAAAGTGTGATTATCTGTGGATGTTGATGAGGAAAATTCGTCGCGTTCAACACTTCCACTTCATGCCAGACCTCGGCTCTGCAGTCTTTGCCTTTCCTTCTCTTGCGGACAAACTTAGCAGCGAATTCCTTCCCCGTTGCCTTTTCTCTACAACGTTTCACGACCGCATACTGCCCTCTGAAAAGTGAAAGATTAACGCCATTAGTCGTAAACGCTGAACAGAAGAATCTAAGATATATTTCACGCAACAACTCAACATGCTCCCGTACTCACCTTCCAATTTCGTCGAAAATATCGAAGTAATTTTCAATCGGTTCTGTGCGCGGGGTAAGGGCCATTGTGAATGATAGTCAAGGCTCCCCGCTTGTCACAAATCTACAAGTCGAAGAGTTTCAATCCGAAGTCACCTTCCTGTAGACCCAGCCAGTATAGAAATATTCGGTCAGCCTTGACCTGTCACACTCAATCTCGCTCAGAAAATAGGTACTTCATTAACTCCCCGCGTTCTTGCCGCGCATTTGCTAATTGACCGACCAATCAGAATCGTCGAATGTTATTCGTTCTCCGCCTTCCCTTTATCGTCACTTCCGCCCACTTGCGTAGTTCCCGTATGATCACCCTCTGAAATGCCGAACTGTCATCGAAATCTCCTTATAAAACCTGTTTTGGTGTCTCAGCGGATTGATCTCCCAAAATGATTTGAGGAGAAAACGCATCTGTTTTTCAGCCTCCGACTAGCTGACAACAGTTGAAGGTAAAACCGCCAAACATTTCGCACTCAAGTTGAAGTGCACAGGAGATCGGAATGATTGTATAAGAAAAAGGGACGTTAGGTGGAAGGTATAATGGCCAGCAAGGCATGTTTTGACTATGGCTTTCTTCGAAATCTAAGCATGAATAACAGAAGAAATAAAGTCGCTCCGGCCCTTCTGCCAAGAAGGCGATGACAGGAATATTCTTAAAAATGAAAATAAACAACTCTTTTCAACGTGCGGTTTATCGCCACCTTCGATTGTTTTGGTTCTCTTCCAGGCGAAGCAGAAACTATTATTTTTGTATATGCGAAAATATTAGGCCAAATAGCTCATGCAACAGCAATAATTTTTAGCTACCGGTGGGCAAACAGTGGTCAATAGTCCATCTTCAAATTACCATCACTTGTGGAAAAATTACCCCGTGCCAAATTTACTTTCAAGTACTTTAAAAGGAGACGTTTACAGTTTGTCAACCTACCAAGAAAGAATCGTTCAGGAGCTATTTTAGTTCGGAGAATGTGAAATATCGACGAAATTGTATTCCAGAGGAAATATTTGACATTTCAATCCAACATCCTGTTGTTTCTGTCGTATTTTTGTTGCCAAAATCGGATGGCATCGTCAGCTTTCCATTTCGATTCGATCTTATCTGAAGGTATTTTACTTAGGGTTATCGCAAACAATCGACGGCTTATGAACCTAATTGCGTGTCAATGACAAAAACATGGAAACAATGTCCTAATCTCTGGGACGAAACCATACCACCGATTCCTGAAACCGTAATAAAGTAACCTTTTGCGACCCTTGCCGTGTGACACAACATACACAACAAAACTTACATAACAAAATTTTTCATAGTTTACAACGCACGTGCATTCGTCCGTCTCTCACTCTCAAAGCTTGTTAAGTCACACTGGTATTTACCTGCGCGCAAAGCAATCCGGGCATCTGGTGGCTGGAATCACACAAACACCGAATATCCGAGATTTCCGCACAGAGTCGATTAACTGTTGCTACCTTTACAAGCAGCTATTTGAGTCTTCGCTGCGTGACCACCACAGGAAAATGTCCATTTTCAGACTTTGTTGGCACGTCAAAAAATACCACCCCCCCCCTCAAAAAAAACAATGTTCTTTATTAATTTAAACTTATTTTCATCACCCCTCCGCTCAACAGCACACTAATTTTTCAAGTCAAATGCCTGTTTTCAATTTTCTTTATTTGTTAAAAATTTCACAGAAATCACTACGAAAGCGCAGCAGATATTGACTGTAAGTACAAAACTAAGGAAAACAAAACCTAATACATATTTATATTTACTTCATACAAATGAAAAACAACTTAGAGAACGGAAACTTTACATTTAAAAATTCTAATAAATACCCTATTAGGTTTAAGACCTATGACTCGCAAACTCGATTGTCACGCAATTTGATTGTCACGCAATGCTTCTCCGGTTGCGCGACGACCAAAGTAAGGGTGCTTTCCTCCTCATAATGAGGAAATATTACAATTTCACAGCTTTAGATAATTTATCTTTTCATTACAGTTAATTTGGATTTTTTTTATAATGTTTTAGTCTTATGTTAAAATAGATTACTTGCACAATTGGTGAACCTATTCCGGTTCCTAGCGGCGCTGAGAACTCTTGTGCGTCAATAAATTGGCACGAGGCAACGCGACATATCTACAATTAACACAATTTCTATGAAAAAGCTGTACCAGCGAGTTATTCTTACATCTGCCGTTATTTTTACCTGTCATATTTTTAGATCTACATGGGTGGCGTGGAGCACTAATTTGGCCTATCGGTACACGTTTTAGACGTTTATCAGTTGTCACTTGAACCTGAAGAGGAGACAATTTGCCGGATAAAAATTTAGGGCCCTCGCGTCCAACACTTACACTTAGTAAATCCAATTCTATATTAGATAGCGGGTGCACCAGAATTACCCAAAATTCGTCTGTCCTCCATACAGCTGTTTGAAGAAAGTTTGCCCTACAAAAGCGTGTAAGCGAGCGTGACAATGTCGAAAGGTATTGTGGATGTTGGTTTCCTGTTGCTTGATTGAAGCTCAAGGTGTTTCAGTGTGATAGAAGGAAGCAGCACAAACAAGTGTATTCATGCTTCCCCTTCATTCTTGCTGAAACAGTGTGAACTTCAACCAAGCAACGATACACCATCACTACCTACATTACCAATAATTGGCATTGTCGCGCACGCTATTATGCTTTTATAGGACCTTTGTCGAAACAGCTGTATGCTAGCGAGCGGGCGCGCCAAAATAACTCAAAATTCGTCTGTCATCCATATGCGTATACAGAAACAACTTTAGTTTCCTGCTACCAACACTACCCTCCCTACTTCACACCGGTCTACACCCTCCGGTCCACAGTTTCCTACCCCCTAAAGCCATTTAACAGGCCAATAAAATTGTCAATCAGTCACACCTATAACCACAGATCTGAATCAGTTTTTAAACACATTTTAACCACGCTCTCACTCATAACAAATTTAGAAATTATTCAAGGAATTTCCTCCCATCTGTGCATCACTTTTAATCCAGTGGTAAACCTAAAGCGACTACTCTCGATGAAGACATCTCGATACATATCACAAATAATCCTATCAATAAGGAACAGCCTCTTTATAAGCTGAGCCCGACAGAGGCTACGAAGTTCGACGAAAATATGGAGAAATCTTTATATTTTTATCGCCCATTGGAACCGTGCACGCAAAAATAACAATGACATCTTCATTCACTGATAAATCTTTGCTGCTTTACCGACAAGACGAACTTCTGGGAATTACAACGGCCCTCTCCACGCCTTAATGCATTTGCATTTCTTCTTACTTTAAAAACCATTCTAGAAGCTATCACTTGATATCGCAGAATCACCTAAAGACGTTCAAAGGTCTGCAATGGCAAATCATGTAAACTATTCTTTCTCTACTACATTTTAGTATAATAATTTCTATCTTTAAATGTACAATTAATTCCCCCCCCCCCCCCCCACCCCTCTCCATCTCTAGGACAAAGTAGATGAAAATTCTCGATTTTGGCCAGTTTTTTTTTTTCTTTCTTTTTTTTTTTTACGCAGGACGTTTTGTTCTATTAAGATAGCACCTCCACTTGGTTAAGTAGGAAGCGGTAAGTATGGCCCAAAAGATTTCTAGCAAAGAGAGTGAAAATTTTCACTCAAACTCACAGAGCTTCCCTTTGCAACAATACCTTAACAAAGAATTTTTAGAAATATTTATGTCAATCACATTCAGTGATATCTTTGGCTGACAAATAGACCACTCCACCTACTTTCGTGTTATTTTTGACTCGCCGAACTATTTTGAAGCATCAGTTAAAAGTTCTCAATTGAAATAGTGATTTAAACGTTCCCAGCGTTTGTAGATTAATGTTACATTTAGGACAAGCCGGGCGGAATTTAGTCACCGCTTAACTGCCACACAAGGCGGGAATCGCTTCAATCCTTACAAATCCAAAGAGCAGCCGGTGTATTTAATATGTGTACGAAAAGCACCTTCCGTAGAAACAGACAAATACTCGCATTAGTTGACGTATCTTCAATTCCACTATCCTTTGTAAATCAGTTTGACTGACAGATCACTGCATTGCAAAGGTTTCCGACTCCTCCACGGCAAACGTGAGCTTCTCCAGAAGTTCTTCATAAGAGCGATACAAAGGCAGGTCCAACCGGTTAAAACAGGTATGAGCCCTGCGTTGCAAACACAAAAACAAGCAGACTTTGTCAGTAACAACAATATAGCAGTTAGTTTACCCAGTGTTTAGCAGTGGTCTATTGAGATCCAGCCCATTTGATGGGCTGTTCCAGGGTTGATTATTCGCCGATAATCACCGTCTCATACATTTTGTCATAATCATTTAAGGCATGCTGATCCAACAAAGCATTCTCTTCACTCAAGTGGCCAGGCACCAGCACCCATGCAAATTTATCGAACAAAACGAGGTGTTTACATAAGGAAAGAGAATTCCCAGAGGATTGGTCTTAGACACCAACATGGCCACCGTTTCCTTGTTATGAACACCAGTATGGAGATGGCGAGCAATAGATACCCTCCCCACCTCTTTTGTCAAGGGTTCTATAGTGAGTTTGTAATTAACAGGCCACCGCAAAAGTGCTGAAAACCCACCTGGGTAGTTTAGTGTAGTCTCCCCATCTCTCGATACAAAACTTTCTTGGTCCTGTACTGCCGCGTAGAGCAGCAAAACCTTCGTAAGGTATGCTAGAGGTCCCAGTGACGAACTGTAAAGCAACAAAACCAATGGTTAAGCAAAACGAATCCCAGTGTACGCTACCGAATAATTCTGAAAAAAAGGTGTGCACGCTACCAGCTGCAAAAACCTCAAGAGTTAATACAATTTTGGTTCTCTAGTGATTCACAAAATGAAGGACAGTATAGCCGTTATTGCAGTGGAGTCTGCGGTCAAATATTCCTTTGTTTAAAAAAGACATGCGAACGAGGCGAGAGGGTCAATACTAAGCCGAATGGAAAAATTTCGCCTCGTTTGTAAGTCAAACCACTGATAATAACAGCTATTGTAAGCCATCTACATTCTTGCACGTAACGACACTTTTGGATCTCTTATGCCGACTTAAGAACATCATTGCACAAATATCCAATGCAATTGACTGAAAAAGGCCGCGGAAAAAAGCGCGCGTAAGGCCTCTGACACTCAGAGTAAGAACCACATGGTATGATACACTTTGTGTTCAGTAGAGATTTAAACATAAAGCTTAACCGTGACGCAAAGCAGATTAACAGAGATGAACTGTAGTGATCAAATTTTGATTAAATGCGAAATGACTAAGAAGCTTGCCTGAGAAAAGCAAAGACAGAGTTAATGCTATTAAAAGATCAAATGTAACCACAAACTCTAAGCCAAATCGGATTTCCCAAGAGATCACAATTTTGCCATACAACGCGAAACTCTAATAACTCTTATCATAAGTTTTAACAAAGATCAACAGTAGCGTAGAAGATGCCGTAAAGCCCAGAACACATTGGAATCTTGACAAAACGGATTGCCAAATCAACAAAAAACAGATTACTAACTGTGAAACTTCATTTTTGCACCTGGAACTGCAGACCGGCCGACACCGAACTATTTGTAAAATTTCTGGATCAAAACCTAGAAGCTGCTAGAAATGTGATGGCACGTTTAAACACGCACTTACTTGTAAGAGTCTTAACTTCTGCTCGTTATCAAAAGACCGCACGACCTTCCAAAACCACTTTATCACTTTGTGATTGCCATGGTAACCTGAAATTATACATAGCAATGGTCAATTTAAGACATCAAAAAGGAAAGTTCTTCTTTGACTGTTTGACTGAAATAGTAACAAAAATGTAAAGCAAAAGCACAAGCAAGGTCTCGTTCTCAAGCTCTCTTCACAGGTTCATGAGCTCGTGGGTAAGAGTGCCAACAAGGCAGTGACAGGATTTATTTGCTCGTACGTTCGACAAAATATTTTTTCCATAGAAGTCCTCTTGCCAAAACGTCACCATCCAACTTTTCGAACGAGGTCAGCTTTTTTTTAAAGGGGAAATTGTTTTAGTGGAGCATATGGCGATATATAAATGGAATATAAAATTGGAACTTAGAAAGCCGAGTGAACCTGAAGGGAACCTGCTCTCGGCTTTCCGATCTCTTGTTTCCGCCCTACACCTCACAAGGGAGTCTGTTCACAGGTTTCAACTTGTCGAACAAAATCTTACTACGTGAAAATTCCTCATGTACTACGTTCAATCAACTTCTCTCTTTACCTGAGCGATATTCTGTGTTCTTTCTCCAGTCTTCGATGTCGATATCTGCCGTGCCTGAGATTACAAGTTCCAGCTCGCGGGCATCAAACAGATTGATCAGGTTAGGATCTAGGACCTAGAGAAAAATTATTGCGGTAAATAAAGAGGATACGAGAAACAACGCTACAAAAAAATCTGTTTGCCCGAAAAATAGCGTTAAAATCTAATAAGTTTGAGTCAAATTTGTAAAACGCCGTCAGAAACTGAGAATATCCTTTCAATCGAGTTAGGTGTCTAACTCGGTTCCTAACTTCTATGTTAGTTTATCTTGCCAAAAGAAAAATAAAACTTCCAAAATCAAAGCGATTCATTTTATGGCGTAAAAATAACCGTTCACCATTGTCAGGCCTGATGCACCAAAAGAACAGTTTTCAGGATGCATAATTTTTTTCCAACCTACTCAGCTTGTTTAGTTTTCCTACTATTCTGAGTAGTTTTTTGCCTAATGAAGTTAATTGTTTTTATGCTGTTTTCTTCTTTTCATGAAAAGGCTGCAAAAAAATAAATAACTAAAATAAAAAAAAATGTTAGGGCCAGAGAGGTCGTATCGAAGCCATTCCCAGCCCATGATAAATTTTGGATAAAACTTCGTTCCAAGTGAAGTTAACAAGGTTCAGATGATCGCAAACGGATTACTATTAACGCCAAACGAGGTACAAAAGGATTAAGGGTGTGTCATAAGACGCCCACAGAGAACGAACACGGAAAAATCACTGATCTAGATCCAGATAGTACGACCGCAGTTGATTAATAATCTGTCGTCTTGGAAATATTTCAAATTTCGCGGCGTTCAAGTACCTCATTGAATCCATTGACAATGCTTTCCATCTGTTCAGCGACTCCTCTTTCGACGCGCCATCTCACCATCTGCTCCACGTACTCGTGCTTGTTGCTTTCTGTGACTTCAATTTCTTTGCCGCCTGGAATGAGCTCGCGCTCTGTCACCTGAAAGAGTCGAAGGATTGATGAATGAGCGAAGATTTATGGGAGAGTTTCGCGATGTTCTGCAATCATCAGGTGAAGGGTACGAGCCTTTAAGTTAATTAGAAGTAGGTAGATGTGTAAAGTGCTTACTTAAGCTTAGTTCTTCGCGCCGCCGTGTAATATCCCCTATATACATTAACTGTAGCCACGTCTTTATCACCCGTAAACTTGACACAAAAGATTTTGGCGGGAAACGGGTAGCGCAACGAGCGCGCACCGAACGCCGAGTTTTCGGCGGGAAACAAAGTGGTAACTGCGATGTCGGGAAGAAACAGGGCTGTTTAACAGGGAAAAAATTAAACAGTTTTCCACCATTCGTATGTGCAAAGGAAATTTCCTACAAAGTATGCAATTAAAATGTAGGATTAGTGAATAGATGGGTGTGGTAGGATAAGGTTACAATCGTCATTTGCGTGGAATTTTGGGCGATAAATGTTTGGCTAAAGTTTTGTGACTAAAGAAACCGTAAAAAACAACTGGTCAGCGCGCATTATCTCTTCTCGTTTTGGTCGGGACTGCAAGGGACTTGGAAAATAATCCATTTCTTTCTCTGGTTGGTAGAAAACTCTTACAAGTGAATATATGTAATGTATTAAATTTGAAGTGAGGAGAAAGATGTAAAGGCATAAATGATCGTCACAGTTATGTACACAACTTTGAAGTTGTGCAAAAGCAGTTGTGAAAATAACGCCTGAAAAAAATTTTTGGCTTGGGCGGGATTCTAACCCATGACCTCTGCGATACCATTGCAATGCTCTACCAATTGATCTATCAAGCGAGCTTTAGAACACTCCAGGGCCGTAGCCAGAAGCAATTGTGACTGAGGCAATGTCCATGGTTGAATGCTCTTCCTAGATATTTAAAGTGTTTATGATGACTTCATTTAAACATAACACTGAGATCACGCAAAAAACTGACTGAACCAAGTGCCTCAGTTCGCCTGTGACTACATGTAGCTCTTACCTGTCCAAAAATCTCTTCACTGACAGTAAAAGACAAATCAAGCGCTCCTGTGATGTCATTTTCCGTCAGCCACGTCATGCTCTGGTGAAACAGAGAGTCCATTGCCTCGACGTCACTGAGATCACACGGACTGAAAAAACGTAGCCAAAGACACAGTGAGTAGGAACAAAAAAATTCAAAACAAAACAAAAGCAAGGTCGAAGGACGACAGATAGTCCATCAACATTGAAGTAAATGAAGGAAATATTCCTCAATCTGTAAAATTAATGCTTACGAACTTTTAAGAGCAAAGAAAAAACCGCAAAAGTGTAGCAGCTCTCGTAGGCTTGTAATTCGTTTGCTTGTTAGCAGCTGTTGTTGTTTTGGGGCTAGGGACATTGTTTCTGTTGTTTGTTCTATTGTCCTCTCAAAGGGTATTGAGGCCTTACGAGAGCTGTTACCTGACCCAAAATAAAGCGGTGTGGATGTACCAACACGGCAGTAAGTAACTGTACCTTCTGAGCAAAGCCTTGTAGAAGGGACGAGTGAAAAAAGCATCTAACAGGTGCTGATGTATGATCACAAGACCAACGATTCGCCCGCAGAAACGGAACCTGAAAAATAACATTTTTTCCTGTAAATTCTACAACCTTAAAAACAGCTTCCGTAGTGTAGGCCACCTGGGGCATATTTATACCGCGGATACTGAATTCATAGGGTCCAACATGGTTTTTTTTCAACCTCGCATCCCGCTTTTAGGCTCAATCCCGCCATCCCGCCACAGTCAGAATGTTTATCCTGATCCAGCCTGGTTAGAGTCGCAGTTCTCCACGTAACGTCTACGACCTGTGATTTTCCGTTTTTCATCCCACATCCCGCCTTCAATTTTAAAGCTATCCTGAATCACGTCTGTCAAAATGAGTAAATCCCGCTCCCACCGAAATATTTTTATCCCGCATCCCGCCATTAAAGGTCATGTCATCCCGTATCCCGCCTCCTATGTTGGGCCCTCAGTCATCTGTTACTCTAAAGGGAACATCCAAGACCACGTGTAGGAATTTTAACCGAAGTAGCATAGTAGGCCTGTTTAAGGCTGTTTATCATCTTGAAAAAGATAAAGGTAAGTTCACCGCCTAAGCGAGCTTGTGATGCTCAGGTTTTCGAGCGTCAGGCCAATTAACTACCACAAACGCAGCCTGACAGTTGCTTAAGAAACTAATACCGTTGTTCAGTTTAAAAACAACTGTCAGAGAAGAGTGTAAACAATTAAAAATAGATTAATGCAAAATTAAAAAGAAAACCGATTTCAGTTGTGCTGTCGCTACAGACGCTGCTTAAGCCAGTGAAAGCACAAAGACATTTATTAGTACAGTAACAGAGGGAAAAATTATCAGCACAATAAATGCGTGTTAAGACAAGGTGGGTATATTTAAGCAATAAAGCACTTTTTCCGTGTTTACATAGCGTCATCTAAACATGAGGGGTTTGGAGGATTCGAGACAGTTATCCAAACCCGAGACGCAGTCAAGGGGCTACATAACTTTTGAAAATTCTTCCAACCCTCCGAGTGTTTCGATGAGGCTATGTAAACGCGGAAAAGTACCCTGTTACTTTTACAAAATATTTCTCAAGAAAACGCGCGAATCTAAAACGTAACAACCGTGTTTACATACGTCTAAACACATCTATCGGCCAATGAGAGCGCGCGTACTATCTTAAATATTGTATAAACACAAATGCACAACACCCACCACTCGTGAGAGTTGTCCACATACAGCGATACCGGGCTCACTTGCACAGTGTAAGTATCATTTGCAGAATACTCAAACAGACCGTAATATGGATTGAACACTTGACGAGACAAAAGGAAAAAGAACTCCCTCGCTGGTCCGCCATAATCCAAACTGAAACAGTAAAAAAAAAACCTTCTGTTACGAAAAGTTATTTTTTTGTCAGTGGTTTTCTAATAACGACCGTGGAAAAACTGAAACTAGAGAATTTACAGGACTGCAGAAATAAAGCTTTACGTTGTGTCAACAAATGAGGCCTTACTTTAAGGTCTGTGTATGAGGACCCTAGTGTGTGACCATTGAAATGAAAGCTACTGGGCAGTTCTTTCATGTAGTACTTTTTATGATGCTGTACCAAGTGGTTCTAATTTTATCGTTTCTAGATGAAACCCTTGTGGAAGGTACGAAAGAGTTCTTCGTGAAAAAATAAGTGTTTTTTCTGTGCTGTGTTAGATGGTTCTAACTTTTAAGTCTGGGGATAAATACCTAATGAATGACCATTCAGTGGAAAGCTTCTGATGAAGTGCAAATAAAGTCAGTTTGCAAAATAAGTTTTGGTTAATGTTTTTCGATTTGGATCATTGCTGCTGTTCAAGTGTAAGGCTTAATTCCGCGATGATATCTTACCCTTCCTCGCCAGCGAACTGAATTTCTAAGCGGTTTCTTTGAATCGCTCTGGCAGGCTCCTTCATGATTTGATCATAAGCGTCTTCTAAAATATGGTCCCGTCGTATACTCAACCTGCCGAGAGAAGCCACAATAACATTTCAGTTTTGATGCACATAAATCGGATTTCTTTGTTACATAATGTATGTTTTGCTTTGATGTTCCAATCAAGTTCATAACCAAGCTGGCAAGATACATTTCTCAACTAGGTAAACCTATTAAAGCTAAAAGCAAATTTTGAAAGATTCGTATGAATCGCACGTATCGATCTTACTTATGCAGCGCCCACACTACCCAAGAGAATTTTCAAAACGCAGCTTTATTTCTACCGTTAGGCCTACCGTCCACACTAATCCGTCACGAAAACGGAGCTTTTCGAAAACACTCTTCAACCCGGAGAAATTTGAAAACGCCGGCTTTGCGTTTTCGTGTGGTCGGAAAACATTTTGAAAACGAAGCTTTTCGAAAACGCTGACCTCACCATAATCATATGATTTGCCTGCCCGAGTTTTCCTCAAACACAAATCCAAAATGACCGGTGATTGTTGCGTTTTTAAATTTCTCTGGCGTAGTGTGGACGGAAAACATTTGATGCGTTTTCAGAGTGAAACCTCCGTATTCAAGTGTGGACGGGGCCTTAATGATACTCTGTTTCTCTCTGAGAGGCAAAGCCACTATACATAGATAAGGGCCTCCAATGTCGACGTTCTTCGGCTTGTCACGAAATCAGTTACAGCACTTACTTGATTTTATTAGGTCCCTGACCGTAACCCTTGTGGTAGAGCTGACGATGGAACGAGCGAACTTTAGCCTCGAAATCGCGTTTATAAGGAGCAGGACTGGAACTAGCAGTAGAATCACCCATTGCACCTTTCAGCGAAACCTCGGTGGAGCTTGATCTTGACCGGGTTCCAGGAGTGGCCTGGGGGCTAGGGGAGTGACGCGTGGGTGACGACGGTTGGGATGTAGGCTCAGTTGTTTGCGCTACGTCTGCTGGGACATGGCTGACAATGCTCTCCTCCATAACACTAGATCATAAAAAATACAACTCAATACCAAAGAAATCACTTGACAGTCTTACATGGTGTCATGGAAGAGACAACACTACATATTACCTCAGTAACATAATGAAGTCGAGATTACTAGACATTCGCGCCAGGGCCCTCTCGCCCTCTGTCTGCACTCTTCTCACGTTGGCTCTGGAAGCGAAGAGACATTGAAATAAGTTACTTACAGAACTACAGCTGAGAAGAAGACACGAGTAATTGCGGCAAATTAGCTACTCACTTCAGAGTGGGGCTTCGAGCGTATCCTTGGTATTTATCTTTAAGAATATCGTCAATGCCCGGTTGAGACAAAAACGCCACGACTTGCTGGTTGTAAGCTGCGAAGAGAGAGAAGACAAAATTGTCAGATAAATAAAAAGACTAGAAATACAACATTGCAAGACTGAAATAAAATGAATGATCAACCGCATATGAATGTCACACTTGTTTCAAGTTGAATGGCATATTACGCAATTGGGAATCCTTATGTGATATAAGGCCAGATTGCCATCATCATTTTGATGCTAGCGGGACTTCAAACGTGATGTTTGACGAGTTAGCTGAAAGGTCTCTGATGAGTCCCTTGGCAGAAACGAAACATATTTATGTATCGCTAACCATCGTAATATCCTCACACTTTAAGCCAAAATGCAAAGTTAATTTTGTGAATACGAAGGTTAACATTTTGAAAATGTTGACCTTTTTCCACGTACAACGTAAGTTGTTTTTTTCCCTATTCTGAACACATTTGATACTCTTTTTATGCCGAAAGGGGTCGGAAGAACGGTTATCAGGGAGTTATTTCGGTATGGTGACGGTTGTAAGCGAGGAAAGAACAGAAAGTACAACCTAGACGTGCAGGGAGGTGGAGGGGAGGGGAAAGGGGGGGGGGGGTAGGTCCTTTGGGAAAGAATGAATTACACTTTCAAGTTGCAATGAATGTGTGCATGTAGGCAGTTCATTTGCTCACATATTTATACTTCAGTAGGTGACCAAGTACCTGTGATCATTTTAAGTGTCACTCGGCAAAGCATTTACTTACTCATTGGCGTGGAATTGTTCAAACTGTTTGACCGAGACGGCGTCCTTGGTGGTGGAGGCCTAGGCGGAGGAACACGTCCGCCTCGAGGCTGTAACCAGATGACAGACAACTTTTCAACGACACTGTGCTTTAGTATTACTTATAGTCCATCAAATATTTTCGCTCGCACGCGATTAGTCTAAATAGGTCACATGACTGAATATGCCCTAGCCAAAACTGGCTGGCCGAGTGATATTCCCTAATTTTGGAGGATCCCGCGCGTGGTGAAAAATATTTGAAGGATAATAAACACAACAGCCCCCATTTGACTAAACAAATATGCTCAGATTTTGTCCCAGGACAATATCTTTTCCTCGAAGCTAACAGTTATCCAAGAGCGAGGCTATAATGGAACTGTTTATATACCTGTCGTGTTGCGTGCATTCAAGTCACGTAACGCGACAGGACACACAAATCGATTAAAGAAATGTACCTCAGTTTGCGAGCGGTTTCGTCTTGGAACAGTCTCCTCCACGGGAAGGCGTGGATCAATGAAGGTCGTTGTTCGCGAACTGTGATCAATGAAGTACAGCTACAACAAAAAAGAAAACATCAAAAACATAAACCCTTATTTTAATGGACGAGCAAATCCACCAAACCTAAAGGGCTCTAGAAAGGAGTTCTCGGATTTGCAACAGAGTGTAGGATGCTTTTTTTGTACTAAACCCCAATTAAACGGCCACTCCTATTACGCGGCCGGTAATCAATGTCCCGATGAGGGCTCATCTATTGTTTCTACCTCTATTAAGCTGCCAGCCCCCTTTAATCGGCCACTATCCATTTCCCCAAGGGTGGCCGTTTAATCGGGGTTGAACTGTAGTCCAAGTGGCCCTGAGTTTCTAGTTGGAAATGTTGACAAACTGATCAGTTTTTGGGCGAGCCTTCTAATTACATGTATGTTTTGGCCTTTTGGGTTTTTGCGTAATGGGCACTCTGCAGGTCTGGACAGACCTTTTCTCTGTCTGTATTCATAGCAAAACCGTTCTAATCACCGACAGAGAGATCAGATCAGATCAGATCAGAGACTTACCCGTCCGGATTGATCAACTTTCTTATCCCAGCCAGCCGGCATGTCCATCTGAGGATCGGCGAACTGATTTAGAAACCTAACAAGCTCTACTTGATGGCGATACCTTGGAGAAAAGGCAGTTGTTATCCACTGGTAACGGCATGCGTGCTTACAATCGAAGTACCTAGAACTTGAAATAACTCGAAAAGCCTCGCGTCAAGTTAGTGCATTTTGCGATCGTCAATCATCCTCACACCCTTAATGGGTCTTCTTATTTTGTCGAATATTGCTCTAGAAAATCATATCATTTTGTTGGGTTTCCTGCTATCCACCTATGATTTCTGTCTCTGTTTTCAAGTTTGTTCCTATTGCAATCCATTTCCATCCTTGCCACTGATTGTCATTCTCGCTTCTTACAGGGTTCCTGCTGTTTGTCAAATACTGTTCTACAAAATCATAGCTTTATTTTTGTGTTTCGTATGATCTGGTAATGTTTTTGAGCTTGAGGTTGTGTGCTTCTTATTGCCGTATTACACAGAGGAAGTGAATAGGAAATCAAAAGAAGCCCGTTTACCTCTCAAACTGATTGGGTTCGCTTCTGATCTTAGAAACTATGAGTTTTAACATCTGGCTTTGGAAATAGTAATGACCAGCCACCTAGTGAACAGGAATGAAGATTAGACCAGTGTTATAGACGGTAGTATCACTTGCTTAAAGGAACTCAGTCACCGTGGTATTTTGAGTTGTATTGGCCACGTACAGAATTACATTTAAACTGAAAGAAACCTGATAATAGTGGCTTACCAAATGGAAAAACAACAAAGAGATAACAATAAACCATAAAGGAACAAGGATGGTTAGAGATGGAGAAGATTAACACGGATTATAAACGACGAACTTGAAAAATTTAGGATAAACTTTTTAAGATGCGAAACCGAGACGTAACTTCATTGGAGTCTTCGTCTTTATGAACCCCAAACAACTGTTTTTAAGGAGTTACAGAAACACATTTTCAGTTATGTTTCCGGGTTGTTCTCTGACATAAAAACACATGCATATAAACTCACAAGGAGCGTTTACTCAAAATAAAACAAATTCCTACCCCTTTATTCTTGAGAAAGTCTATTAAGTCATGTCTGGTGAGAAATTTCACCGCAGGAGACTGTAAATAATTGGCATTCCTTGACGAAGATGCTGAAGAAGTGGACGGAGCAGAGGACGAGGAGGGTTCGGATGAGATGGACGGTGTGGAGGGAGGAAACGGTGGGTGAAAAGTAGACAGTGTGGACGAACTAGACGGTTCAGTAGAGGTAGAAGGTGAGGAGGACGCAGACGGTGTCGAGGAGGTAGAAGCCACTGGCGAGGAGGAAGCTGACGCTGCTGGTGGATGAGAAGGTCTCAGCGAAGCAGCCCCAGTTTCTGCGTTGCCACTGGCACTTGATTCGCCAGCTGTCTGATTCTCCCGGTTGTCGACCATGGGTAGAGGTACGCGTGAATGGCGGCTGCTTCGACCACGGAGCGTCCGGCGGAAGCTTTGATATCTTGAAATAAAAACACGCGAGAAAAAAATGAAACGGAGCGTTTTGTCATCCGGAGTGGTAGCTTTAATTTATCTTTCGAGAATAACCGCAGCTGAGGAAAATCAGGGATTTTAAAACGATTTTCACGTGAAACTTACCTTCTATCAAGGCTTTGCCAATGGGTGTTAATCTCATTCATGTTTGATTCACTTTCAGGGGCATCTGAAGAAAGAAAACATCCTGTATTTAAATAATTTAACTCTTGAATTCAGCTACTTTTCATTGCAGCCTTTAAACTGCTCCTGAAATGATATGTCCGTGTTTTTTTATTCGCCCAATACACTTATGGCGAATTTTGTTTTTAAAATGCTTTTGGAAAGTGTTTTGTTGACCTTCTGGAGTAAAACATTGTTCGAGCACTGTGAAGTCCTTATTAGTACAATTTCAAGTGACTTATTTTTGATGGACATGTTTTGAAATCATTGTTTTATTCATCAATCGATTTAGTGAACCTTAAGCTTGGATTCTCACGTTATGCATGATTATAACCGAAGGAACTTAAAAGAGCCTTGTCACCGTAGTTTGGTCATGTATAAAATAACCTTTAAATTGAAGAAAACCTGAAAACAGTGGTTTACCTGGAAAAACACTAAAGAAATAGTAACAACGCCTTAACGAACAAATATAGTTAACGATGGAGAAAATTAACACAGATTACAAACGACAAATTTGAAAAATTTAGGCTAAACTTTTCAGGAGGTAAAGGGAATCAGACGTCATACCGCATGCAGAAAGTACGATTTAATAAGTGGAAGTTGTTGTAACAGACCAAGAGAATCTTTCAAAAATTGTGCTATGCTTGAGGGTCAGCAGGCGAAGTATTTGCGGATTTGTGTTTTTGTTTTTTTAATTCATGTATGAACGTAACAAGAGGAATTTCCACTTTTTACTTTCACACTTTTATCCGTCAATTATTCACAGCCGATGGTATCGGCTGTGAATAATTGACGGATGGCTGCTTCAGATTCTTTTAACAATCATAACACTTCGACCTGCAATCTGTATTTATAAGTATCAAAGTCGGCAATTCACAAGAACATCACGAGATTAGATACCGTAGTAGCTTACTTTGGGGTAAATACAAGGGTTTAATTTCACGTATATGACCTCTCACCCCAAACGCTGTCACACTTTCACTCGTGGTCTGAAAAAGGAAAATGGCTGAGGAGCTGAGTTAGAAAATCCCTTTCAGAGAATAGAATGTTTCTGATTAATTGTTACTGCAGGGGCGATTAACAGTGTCTAGCTAATATCACCTAACCAAAAACCAAGAGTGACAGTTGTCACGCAATCTTGCCGGAGAAACGCCCGAGGACATGAAATAATAAAACAACAAATGCAAGTAGCATCTGGTTGCGCGTGAATTTGAAAAAAATATCTTAAACTAAAACCTCTGAATCACCAAACGGTTTCCTTCAAAGTTTAATCGAAATTTTTGAGTGAAGCTATCGGCGACTCACCCATGAAAACGTACAAAAACCAAAAGTTAAAACCTTCCCTGTTGAAGTCTACAGATCAAAGCAAGATAACAGTGTCCTTAATTCGAGCAGCAAATCCCGAGATAAATATTTTCAAAGCCGGTTCACCGGGGATTTATGTCTACTTAACCACATTCACTAGCAGGTCATAACATGTCTGGATGAGATAAAGAACTATGTACATTGTACACCACACTCGATCGCTTGCGTAAAATATACTGGAAAAATCCAACTTAGATAAAGGCTAAAGCATCAATTCTTCCCGTAAATCATAAGTGAGACTACCTGTTATTGACTACCTACAGCTCTGAAGTGTCCCTAAGATGAGACTCCCACTAGTCTCTTGTCCCATGTTCAATCATTCTCAGCGAGACATGTAATTCAACCAGTGACGTCATAAAGTTATTTGGCCGCTCTGAAATAGCGGCCAATTTTGCTCACGGCCAGCCGACATCGAACGGCTAAATAGCACTTTTCGCGAACCGTTCGCCAAAGTAAACTTGACAATACTTATACGCAAGGTTCAAACACTATTATTCAACAAACATTTTAGGTAAGAAAATTTCGTATCATTAGCATTCTCACTCAACGGAAGGGTCACAATTGTCTGATGGCATATATTAACTCTGGTCGTGCAATGCAAGTTGTGTTGTTCATAACAAAATCACGGCCGAAAAACAATTACTCAAAATTGAGAAAAATCTTAATTTTACTACATTTCAAAGCAAGTCGAAGGTAAAGTCAATCTTCCAGATTCGCTTTCAACATAGTTAATCGTCTTCACCTTCTAATGTCTTCCAGCTATTTGTGAAATACTATTTTACAAAATCAAGGCATTATTGCCGGCTTTGGTACATTTTGCTACCAACTTTCGTGGCTTGACCATTGACACAAAGAGTGCCAAACCAACAGTGAGAATACAGCGGTAAAAGAAAGTCTTACTTGTCCGAGGTCTGTTCCAAGTAGTCGTCCTATTGACATGATCAATGTAGTAAACTCTTCCATGAGAATCCACGCCCCGCTCCCAATCTAAAGAAATAAAACTCTATCAGTGCTCGCCAAACAAGATACAGGCTACAACAAAAGCTTATAAGCGTGACCGATATGCAAGAATATACATTCGCGCTACTAATAATACACGTTGGCGCTATTAGCAACGTTAACTTCGCTTCGCCAGAGAATTTTTTTTCTCGCGCGAGTGGTAGTCTTCGTATATCTATTTGATTTTCCATTGCGCATCGAGCACCTCTTACGCTTCTTTCATGCCTTCCAAACTTCCCGCGTGCATCGTAACTCGAAGATGCACGCTAAAGCATAATTCATTTATTAATTTACTCTGTATACACCCCGTTAAGACAACCTTGAGACGAACCGTAGGTGCTAACAGGCCCTTTGCAGGATCCGGTCACATGGTACGGAATTAATTAGGCTGGGACGCAAGTTACACAGTGGGACTTCCAAAACAAAGGAAAGTCGGGCTGGACTGGTACGAGTTCCTTTGTTTTGGAAGTCCCACTGTGTAACTTGCGTCCCAGCGTAGTTAATTCAGTACCATGTGACCGGATCCTGCAAAGGGCCTATCCCCGAGTTGCCTTTTGCCTCTGTGTCAAAACGAGTCTCCGTGCGAAACCATTCATATGAAAATGAATTCCGCCTGCAGGTTCATTTTCATGCAAATCAAACTCATTTTCATATGAAAAGTTTTTCATCGGGACTCGTTTTGAAACAGAGGCACAATGTAACTCGGAAATTGCCTACTTAAAGTACTTTTGCATGCAGACTACAGTGTACTAGGGAGCGGGGCAATTAGAACCGAGCACGTTCAACGAACTGCCTTGTTCTGAAAGTCTTTTTCTTTTTGCAAAATGATTTTAGGCATTTTTCTCAATATGAAACTTAAGACACTAATGTTTGGCAAAAGACTACGACGCAATCTTCACGCGATTCTAAAACAGCCTCCAAATTGCTTACTAGGTGGTAGAGGTTCTTCCTCCGTGGCTTGCTGTTCTGGCCGGGCCCGCTGCTCTCTGCTCTGCTGCTGGTCCTGAATGGACACATGAACTGGATTGCCTTGCTGTCTCCGACCAGAGCTTCTCCGATTCCCATTGCGATTATTTGGCTGAGATGGTCTTCTAGCTGCCTCAGGTTCCTGCGCGGAGGAGGTGGATGCTCTTGGCGGCTGTATTACAGGTGGTTGTCCGCCTGGCACCTGTGTTGACTTAATGTAGTAGGACCTAAGCATGGTTTGTATTGCTTCGCGTGACTGACTTAGATCACTACCAGACTGGCTACTAGGTCCCGGCAGAGAGGCGGCACCGGGGGAAGTGTTGTTAACTCTCTCAGGAGCATTATGCCTGACTTGTTCGGGGTTTACTGTGGCACTTGTAGCAGCAGCAGGAGAACTTGATGCAGAGGCAGTTTGTCCATAACTCCGAGGTAAAGACTGAGATTCATCAGGCACAGCCCTGCTAACTGTATAACCACTGTTACTACTGCTACTACTGCGCCGTCGGCCGCCTGAGAGTGCAGTGACCCTTGCTGAGCTGCTTGGCCTAGGAAAGCTTGCACTTTGCTGGTCAGGTAACTCTCTGCCTGGTCCTGATAGCGGCGTAGCGTAAAGAACAGAAGAATTATCTTGTGATGAGTTTCTTCTGTGGGAAGCTCGTGTTCCGTTTGTTAACAGTGAATCAACAGCTGAAGCAGCTTCCTTTCGCCTTAACGTCGATGGAGCAGACGAGGGTTGTCTACCATCAGATGGCACAATTAACACATAATCATCTGGTGAATCTCTTGATGTTGAAGCTTCACCTGCAGCACTTCCACTCGCTTCCAGACTAACTGCAGCAACGGCAGTTAGTTCATCAAATGTGGAGTTAGTCCTCTCCGAAACCAGATCAGGTGATGGTAATGGCGTAACTAATGCCGGAGCTTCAGCCACAACATCTGCTACAACAACAGGTGAACGTGCACTCGATAAAGAGCTGCGCTGTTGCGGTGGAGACAGCGGCACTGCCATTACAACTGATTCTGTCGGAGACAACACTACCGCTTCTGCCACAGGTTCAGTTACTGGAGTAACAACAGCCGTGGTAATAGATGCTTGTGACGATACATCCGTGTTAACAGGCACAATTGTGGGATCCACAGCATTGGTTGGCATGGTGGTGGGTTCGGTAACTCGTCGAATTAATGGTGGACGAGAAAGCCTTGGGGAGTTCTCTCCTTGGTTAGAGCCTCGCGACGCATTTCTTGTTCTCTCAGCAAGTCTCCTTGTGTGGGCACTTCTTGGATCACTAGTGGATCGAGAAAGACGTTTACCTCGAGGGGGCCTCTGTGGGATCGCCCTGTCATCATCGCCCACTCCACTATGCACTGTCAGTGGAGTGTCAACTATCATTTCTGAAGTTGAAGTTGACTGCACTGACGTGGCACCTAAGCACACAGGTTCTGATGCCTCCATTGGAAGAGTTACAGAAGATACTGCTACACTAGGTGAATCCACACCAGAAGGTTCAGAGGTTCCCAAATTAGAACCAGGCGATGATGTACTTTCTTGAGTATTGTCTCCAACAGACTCGGTAATCATTGCATTGTCCCCGCTCTGCACTGCGGGCTCATCATCCATTATTTGATCTACATACTCAAGAAGTGACATTGGTTCCTCCCTTACACCAATCTCCTGCTGCTCCGCAGGATTGTGCTCGGTATTTTCCGCTGGTTGCTGAAGGTTCCCTTCAGCCGCCATTTCTCCCGTCTCTGGTTCTATCAATGCCGTGGCAACTGAAGGTCCTGGCACGCACTCTACCACAGGAGGTGAAGTTCTGGACTCCTCATGTTCTTCAAGAGACGACAAAATCGCATCATTGACCTCCTCATCAAGGAGGCCACTACTTGCAGCTTCTAGCAAATCGGTTTCTTGCTCAGCCATTGGCTGGGTTTCTGTAGAACTGCTTCCATTCAAAGTTGACTGCGTGAGGTTTTCACTAGTCAACGCACCGTCCATGGAATAGTCTGAATTATGTGAACTATCACGTTCTGTAGCAATAGTCTCGTCAGTGATATCCATCTGTTCAAGTTCATCATCTGATTCGGCAGTGGGATCTTGAAGAAGGTTTTCCCTTGACAGGGCAATCGTCTCCTCACGCACCCTCTCGCACTCCTCCAAAATTCTTAGCGGCGAGTCCTCTGTCAGCTCAATGCTTCCAGTACTGTTCCTTTGCCCTACGTCTGTTGAACTCATTTCTGCTTCAGAACTGTTGTTAAGTTCTTCGGGGATTTCCATTGGTTGGTTGTCCGAGTCTGGGTTGTTATCTCCAGGTCCTTGGGTTGGTGTGGAGGTTGCACTGCCTTCATGGCAAGGAATCCCATCTGCATTATCGAGTGCATTTTGTGAGTCCTGCCCTTGATCAATGACTGTGCCATCAGGAGATTCGACATCTAATGAATTTGCTAAACTACTAGAAGTCCTGCTCTCGCCTGAAATGCCCCCCTCTGTGCTTTCATTCCCACTGAGAGTATTCTCATCGCTTGCTGCTTGAGAGGTTTGTGAAAGCTCTGGGTTGGTTATATCAACATCATCTAAGGGGACAAACTCCTCTGAGTACAGCTCGGAGAATGGTCTAGATTGTACAGGCAATCTCCTTCTGCAATTTGCTGCGTCACCAAACGTTCCCTGTTCACTTGTCCCATGCGGGGACAAAGGAGAAGGAGTGTCCACAGGGAAAATGGTTTCAAGCAGACCATTGCTGGAGTTCAAGGTAAGAGGTTGTAAAATATTAGGTGCTGATGACATAAGGGATGAGTTTGATAAGGTACACCTTGGGTTACTTTGCAGAGGGCTTCCAGTAGACGTCTCTCCTGAGGGTGAAGCGGGTGGAACATTTTCCTGCTCAGCGGAAGCAGCAGCTGAGGAAAGAAGGCAAAAACAACATCTTCATTCCGTCATCTATAACAATGTTTAAAGAGTACACATGTACGTTGGTAAGTGTGTCTGATCAGGGCCACGTGACTCATATGATTTGCACGTCTATCCACTGGATAGTTATTTATCCAACGAATGGTGTTAAACAGACCAATGACACTGCACCATTAATGTTCCCTACATAAAACCTGTCCTGGCATTTTAACTCTGTTCTGTGCGAATATTTTCTACAGTGACTCCGTCAGCAGAGACAATTTGACCTTCTGTTTTTCCCCTAATGTAGCTCATTATTTCAACTCACCTGGACTTGTGGATGGTTCAATAATGGTGATGGTCAGTGTTATTGTGCCCTGCACTCTGTCAGCAGGGGTCCTTCTACCAAGTGTTTTGGTGAACTCTTCCGGCCTGGTATGTGCCAAACAACATGGATATGGCAGGTGAAACAGCAGGTACATACATGCACATGTTGTAGGTCAAAATGAAATTCAGGTTAAAATTATTTCAACTTAATTTGATTCTCAATTTCCTTTGTTTTCTAACACGACCATGAATAATTAGCGTTAGAAGACAAAGGAATTTCATTAAAACCTGAATTTCATTTTGACCTACAACATACACACTCGACATAAAAATTTCACACGTTTACAGTTACTGTGTAAGTTGTTATTTTTGACAAATCTAACTAAAGGCAATTCACTGTTTCTTAAACAAAGGACTATAACAACGGCAGATGCAATTCATTCACACTCGGCTACTCAGTGTGCAAAGAGAGAAATTTCTGACAGCCACTTGAAAGTAGACTTTGGTTTTCTTTGCACCCTGCTTCATGTAGTTACAACTTATTTTTATTTCTCTCCTATGCCAAACACTGGCCACAACTTAAGTAATAGTACAATGTACCTGTGGTAACAGACAGACAGACAGACAGACAGACAGAGAGACATTTCTATTTCCACATGGTAACTACATCAAGAAACAAACCTGTTTCTCTGGCATTCAAAGATATCCACAAGAGGCACAGTAAGTTTCCCCAAAAAACGGCTAAAGGCCGGGCGTGTACCAGAAAACTTATTCCGCACTTCAACTTCCAACATGTCATCTGCACCACCCAGAAACACAAACTCCTACAAAGGTAATGTTCATAAAGCATTTCAGGAAGTTACACAGTCAAATAAAGATTTTTCAGCGATAGCTGGGAACATAGTTAATTACTCTCTTGGGGGAGGTGACAATTACTAGTACGAGATACTACAGATACACAGAGGTGGACCAGATTTTTTAGAATGACCCAGAAACCCAGGAAAGGGGACTTACGGGAGGTGAAATCCAAAACATTTCTTGGGGAGCATGGCCCTGAACTCCTCTGGAAGTTTGCACCTTTTGTGCTCTTTACCCCAGATACACATCTGATAAACATACATGTATGACAAAGAACTACTGACTATATTTAAGGTAGGATAACACACTTCCCACCAACAGCATGAGAGCTGTACATGACCGAGCTTACCTCACTAGACCATTTTGGATTGATGGTATTGGTTTGTGAAGATGTTTTGGCAATCTGCCCGTGGTGCTGTTTCCATGACCTCAGATGCCGTCGTGAGGGCATGATTGATAGCTTTACATAAGGACTAGGCTTGCCAAATATGTTTTTCTTCAAACCATTTGCCTGTATGCCTATTGAACACAATTATCAAGAAATAACCTTATAATGTCATGGAGGTAGTTTTCTGCTAGTAGAGTAAAACAATAAGAGGAGAACAGTAACATGCAGTTATGTAGTTAGAGCCTTGATTGTGATATCCAGAGGCTGTGGTGTGTAAGAGATCTGGGACATATGCATGAAAGCTTGGGTTCTGGTGTGCAGGGGGGGGGAGAGGTGAATTACACAAGAGCCCGGGTTGTAGAAGGCCAGAGGTCTACACTGCACAATGTACAGGTAGGTAACATGACTGCATACTTTTCCAAGTTAACTTTCTTTGTTACCATCTGCCTACACTGACCCTCTTTCTAGTGTAGCACTTAATTAGAAATTTCCCATTTCAGCATTCTTTTTTTCCTGATTTTGTTGTGAACACCAGCTGTAAGTATTCACCCTGTATTATCTTTATTGCATGCACTGTTTCCAGTTATCAACAATAAGGTTGCATGGTTTGGTATTACAGTGTAGTCTGGCCAGTTTCATGTTCATGGCAAGGTATGAAAGATGCACTTTAAAAGTTTACTTTAAATGTCTCCTCTGCTCCTTCCTCCATAAATTATTATGGTAAGTTTAAAGGTTAATTCCGGACAGTGTTGAAAAATGTGAGCTTTATTTTAAGTACTAATCCTGGGCAGTGTTTATACATGTAGATATGAGCTTCATTTTACCTGCAATGGAGAATTCCAACAGAGTCTCTTGGGGGACTAGTGACCCAAGGCGTGGTCTCCCATGAGGTGACGCAAGCTGTGGAAAATAGAAATCAAGGTAAATGAAATTCATTTGCATCTGACAAACTTGCTCATATGTGAGAAAACAACTTCGTTACCTCAGCATAAGGGTTGTAGATGTAAAGAGTAGGGCTTATGGCTTTCACAGAACTGGTGTTGCCATGTATGTACTTGAAAATACACTTGTTTTCAACTGAAAAATAAAAGGTTATGAAATCACCATTAAAGAAGAGACAAGTGTTGAGAAAGTTCTTCTCCTATTCAGGATGATTAAAAGAAAACAAATTTTCTAGCTAACCCAAAAGGGCAAGCTAGTAAATATGATGTGCTACCTGAAAGTCATTCTCATTAACCCTCCCAAACATTCTTCAGTTGTGATCTCTTAACGGTATTTCCTTAAAAAATTTCCCACAAAACCTTACTTGCCTATCAGGCAAGTGAAGGACAAAATCCACTAGCCCAATCCTCCATAGGAAAAAAGATGGCAGCTGTACATTTTACTACAATACCATGCAAGGGCCTAATACAGCCCGTAAAGTATGGCTATGAAAAGCACTGTACATGTACAGAAGTATTGTTTCATTTTTTTTTAATCACCAACTAAGAGTACTTTGCATTTACAGGTACCAAAACTGAGAGGAAAAGAAAATCTTAGATAACTAAAATAATTGTTTTAAATGCTGGATATAAAGAGGCTCTAGTTATCAAGATGAAGAAGATCTATGAAAAAGATAAAGGGGCTTTCCCACATCTAAAAAGACATCAGTAAGAGCCCAATCCTGCAAATCCTTCTGCGGATGTGAAAGTAGAGTGTGATGCCCAGGAACACAGGACAACAATTGAAAACAATCCTGTACCTATCATTCTGACAGAGATCCAGATCCCTCGCCGATCAATCTGACAGAGTCCAAAGATCAAACCACCAGTCCAAACACACTACATGCAATTATAACTGAGTTTAGATAACTTTAGAATAGTCTGAACAGTGTTGTGTGAATATATTTCTTGTCAGTGTTAAATACTGCATTCAGTATTGCACTGTACTATGTTGGTGCGTCTTGCCTATAAGCATGCTGGCTGCCCTTTAATCTGATACTAGCTCCAACAGTGTGACACAATTTTTTATACCTTCTCCAAGTGTGACGTCTCTGTTGATTGCCCACTTGATAGCCCCTCGCTTTGCTCCAGTCACTCCCCTCTGCTTGCAGTCTAAATAGTTTGACAGTGATGTTGGGCCATCTAAACACCAATATCAGATATTGTAAGATGAGTGACAATATCACATAATATGTAAGTATTAGCTTACTTATGACAAAATACTAAGTTATTATGCTCAATAACATAAACATACCAACAAGAAAGGATGTATGCATGTATATGTATGTAACTGAATCCTTTCAAGTTAGAATATACTAAAAAAAAATGAGTGACTTCTAAACTGACCAGTTTAATGAAAATCATACGAGATTTTCTTGATTTTCTCGACATTTATATTATGAAGTTCTCTATACAGCATTTCAATTTTGAATATCCAAACAGGATCTCACTGCTCTCGTTAGCAACATCAATAATTGTAAGGGTTGCGGTCTACGCATCACATGAGTTCCCAGTGCACATTTTAATATTGAGATATTTATTGTAAAATATAGGTTAAGTGATTGTAACTTTTATATTTTTAATCAATTAATCAAATGGAAAAATTAGTGTCCACAATAATTAGTCAAGGAGAATTTCCCTCAGCTAGGAAATTTTGAAACTTTATCTGTTATCTTATTTAATATCTATTTACTTTAATTAGTTATCCAAGGAAGTTTTTACAAGTGGAATTATAATGCATTGTGTATATGTAACTGTGATGATCAATCCTATCTTTATAAAGTTCGTTGTTGTTGCATACTTAAGCCTGGTTGACACTTGGAGAGAAGCACAAGTGTAACCACAAGAAAATGCTAGTATGCTCTGAGGTGAAATAAGCGCAAGCATAAGCACAAGAAAACTTAACTGTGCACCGAAGTGCAATAGGCACAAGCATAAACACAAGAAAAAACATTATTTCACCAGTGGGGAGCTGGCATGAAATGAGCAGAAGTATAACTGCAAGAATTCAACCAATCGGCATCTTGTTTCAGTGATGTAACTCGCACAGCACATGCATATGTCTCTAGTGTGAACAGCCTTGTGCTTGTGTTAACCCTTGTGCTTGTCTAAAAAGGTGAACCAGGCTTTATGTTTTTGTCCATTTTTGGCCTTAAATGAGCACAAAATACGACGTCTTGACTTTAAATTATGACACTACTGTCTACTGGTTAAATGTTTCAGTTAAATAAATTCATGTTTTATAGTGCATCAGAGCAAAACAGAGGAATGTACATTGTATTCCATTTTACATGTACTTATTATTACTAACTGCAACCCTCCAAGTTAACTTTTTTCCTTAGTGGCCATTTGGTCACTGACTGTTCAGGTTTGGTCGCCAGTGAAAAATTTTAGTCGCCAAAATATATGCATAAATTAATAATTAATTAATAATAAATAATGATCTTATTATTATCTAACTGTATTATTAATAACATTTTCCTTGAACCACCAAGTAAATTGAAGTCCCGTTCAGTGAAAGAACTACCTAATGTTGATTCAAATATGCTTTTATTGGAATGATTGATGATCAAATGAAAATGAAAATTAAGAAAAAAGTCGCTTCACAAAACACAGAAATATTTGTGTATATCATTTATAATTCACACAACAGGAGCAGTGCAAACAGCACAGATTATACCAAATTAAAATCAGATAGCCTCATTCGCAGCTGAATGGCAGAAAGTTTTCCAGTGTTTATCAAGGCGGCATCAAATTCTTGTTGAGACCATAAAGTAAACACTATTTTTACCTTATCGTTTATGATCTTTTTTAAATGTTCAACCTCGTTTTCTGTTTGAATAAGCAAACGAAATAAAACTTCATCTGAAAATTAAAGACTGTATTGAAATGGACAGAAAAGTTCACGCTCAAATTGTTTGTCATTTTGAATTTAATATGCGAACCGCGGAACGCGAATACTCAATGCGAAAATACTTTCACAAGTTTTAGGGCAACCACTAAGACGGATATTTTTTATTGATGAAATCTTTGACAATTCAAAAATAAACCCAGGTTCGTTCACACAAGTGAAATTTATTTACAACTGCAAGCCACTTTTCATCACAGTTTTTGTTATTTATAGAATCTCCCGTGCTTGTGTTATCAAGTTTGCTGTAAAGTATTTTCATGTCCACTGAAACAAAATACGTTTCTCAAATACATCTGGATGTTTCTCAAATATATTGTGGATCTTGTCACCGTCGAGCTTTCCAAGCTTTTGCAATTCCTCTTCTTTTCGATGGCAAATGACCGGATTGCGTGCGTTGTCTCACGCTTCCAGGTAACATTGTCACGTGCCAAAGTTCAGTCGAGTGGAACGAATTTCGTCGCGTCCCAAGCTCAACTGAATGCAATTCCTTGATCTTTGTTTACCGTGTAACAGTTCATTTTATTCAGTCTCCATTTCTGTTGGTTAAAATCCCACAACAACTAGCTTTGCAAAGTGAATTCTTAATGCTCAGACCGTTTTTCTTTTCGCTCCGGATGATAGTCCGCTCAAGCTCCTGACGCATAGGTCACGTTAATTTTAGTCGCCAAGCTAGCGACTTGGGTTCTAATTTGATCGCCAGCTCCAAAATTCTAGTCACCATGGCGACTAAAATGGTCGCAACTTGGAGGGTTGAACTGTTTACTTTCAGTTATAGCAAATTTACACTGTTGTTCATGTTTGTGGCCAAAAATTCTGACAAGACATGTTTACGTATATAATGTGTTAGGAGATCTTGATGTGATGGTTAAAGCTTTCTGAAATTTTGTGCTTCTATAAAACAAAGAACATGAAAGTTTGAAAAAATGTGAATCATCACCAATTAATTGAAAGCAGCAACCCATGTAAAATCTGAAGCCTTTGGTGTTTCAACAGCTTGCCTCCAATTCATTTGTATACTTACACCAAAGATTTTTTCTACAGTACATGTATATGTGCCTCTATATTATATAGACACAATTGACTTGCTCCTCATACTAAAACTACTCACAAAATAAAACATTACTCTTGTTTACATGTACATACAAAAATCTACATGCTACATGTGGATGAATACACGAACAAAACATAATTTTTAAACATATCCACAAATTTATTTCAGTCAGAAATCAAAACTTAATGCATTACACTGTAGAGATTTAATTCTTACCAGGGATGGGACTATTCAAGACATATTTGCTATGAAAATATCACAGCTCTAGTAATACAAAGAGTAATTGTTGTGGTTTAAATTTGGTTTTGGTTTGAATATTTTCAAACTAATTTACAACACGCTTTTCTTTGTTGTATCTTCATTAACATATTTCGAAACAAAGGAAAATATAAATGAAACGGGAGTTTGAAAATTTTAAAACATGAGCAAATTTCAAACCACATTTGATTTCACTTTTACAAAAACCCTTTGTGGCCTTTGAAAAACTGATTTGTTTATTCCCTATATCATTATTTGTAAAATTGTGTATACTGCATCCTTTGATGTTTAAAATTTAATGACATGTGGTGCTCTTCTTTGAAATTCACAAAGTTTGTAAAATGTTATGACACCAATATAACAACAGGGTAAATATTTAACAAATCTAAATCTGACGCAGTTCATTATTCAAGAAACAGGGTGACTTACTTACAGACTTTTAAGAAGATCTTCCTGTTATATTAGACGCTTTAAAGCAATTAAACGAAAACAAGACTTTTAATTTGTATAAGAATTTTAATTGTATAAATTCATTACACAGATGCCCAACTGTGCAATAATGGTCTGGCATATTTAACACTAACTGTTGGCCTACATACAGCAGAGAACATCTGATTCTTGTGTAACTGAACACACATCATTATAGCTGTGTTTACATGGATGAGTTAATGAAAGCAATCAGCTCACAATTCTATGACAATGAAATCCACGTTGAAGAAGCCAGCAGTAAATTAAACATTTGTCACAGTGACAACGCACTTGTTTCGCCAATGCAAAGATCTTAGTACCTGACAGATAGTAGTGCCTCTGTGGATGTTATTGTATTCTTGCAGTTTATAAATCAGGTACAGTGGTTATAAATCAGAAACGTTTTGAGGTATAAGCATGGCCAAGTGGCTGTCAAATATCTTGAATCAAAGAACTCTGTTTAGAAAAGAAACAGCAGTCTTTAACAGAAAGAGAAAAATTTATAGTCAACAAAGGTTTTTTATAAGTTTAATAGTAAAACTACTTACCACAATGAAATTAATAAAAACCTATTTACAAAAAAAGTTAAACAATAAACATGTACACATTTTAAAATTAATTTCTCTGCCAGACCGATTTTATTGTTATAATTATAACAGATAGTTGCCAGATATTCCTTATTAAAAATATGGCTACAGTTTTAAAATGACTTCCAATTAAAGGCATGTCAATCATACTGTAAATAAATAGTCAGAATCAACAATCTGCCAGACATAGATTTCTTTATCCATAAGCGAAAAGGAAAATACAGGATGCCATGAACACCTATCTCCGATCGAGTTGACTACAACTAGTTTTCATTCACTTGGCCTGAAGATAAGGTTTTTCCTTCGTTTTCTTTCTTTCTTCCCCTATTTTTTCAGGAATCAATATTGACAGGAACCGAGTCAAGTGGAACTTAACCAACAATATTCACACTGCTGAAAGATAAAAATAATGAGGTGCCATCGATCGTCTTCGGATGTCGCATAACTGCACTTCGAAAGAGTGCCTCATCGAATTAGCATAGTATCATAGACATGAAAAACTAACATCGATTCGTTACAAAATAGCTTCAAACGGATGAATAAATACGAAATGAGATTACCAGCAAAACTTGATTAGCATTTAATCGGAACCATACAGCTTCCAATTATGTAAAATGGTCCTAGCGATGTTTCACACACACCTGCCCGAAGCCCTGGCTATCACGACGTGGGCAAAGACACCACTTTATCGGCACGCATTACATTTTAGCACATTTTGCC
The DNA here is from genome assembly GCF_964199315.1 of Orbicella franksi. Taxonomy (NCBI): domain Eukaryota; kingdom Metazoa; phylum Cnidaria; class Anthozoa; order Scleractinia; family Merulinidae; genus Orbicella; species Orbicella franksi. The sequence continues at coordinate 5,990,803 of NC_138149.1, read as the reverse complement.
CAAACAAGCCCTTTTACCTGGGTTGTGCGATTACAAGTAACTGCCAAATCGAAAATGTAAACAAGATATAAAGTTTAAACTAAGCGAACAGTGTGGATATCACAATATGGACTCTACATCTTGTAATTCTGAATCTGTCATGACATCCAGAGCGAAATCTTACAGTCGAGCTGTCGAACTGAAACCACATAATCACAATATATCATTTCAACGACAAGGCAGCAAAAACAATCACTGAGTCATCACTGAGCGATTACTCTCAATCACATCTTGAAGCTAGCCACAATATCATTCGTTCCGATTCGGTCCCCTACAAGTCTCATTGTGTGCCGAAAATATTAACCCCAGAGATGAAATGATAAATTTGGATTTGTAACACTCCACATGGGATCAAGATCTGTTTATAATGAAAACGCATATTCAGTGAATATATGTCTGGAAAAAGTTGAGCTATAGCTTAAGGGAACATTGAGCTTCCGCCATAAAAACTTGGCTTCTATCGATCGATTCTGCAGTAAATTGCGAAGCCGGGTGTATGCATGCATGGGAAGGCAAGGATTTTATAAAAAAAAAAAAAAAAAAAAGCAAGTTTACTTACCTAGATCAAAAAGCCCGATCCAGTCATTCGCTCCACACTGTTCCCTGACATCCCAGTAAACAGTGACACTATCTCCCACAGAAATTCTCGTCTTGCTTAGTTTGAGCATTGAAAACACTGGTCCTTGTCGGCGGGCCTCTCGCACTGCTTCCAGAAGACGATCGTCGCTCACCGCGCGGCGTAAATTTAGCGTTGCTTGTATTTCACTGCGCGGACGGTACCCCAAAAGTATCACGTCGTTTGAAGGCATTTCAAGCCTAGTACTTCGGTAAACTTTTCGCGGATCAGGCGAATCATTCCTGCCAAAACACAGACACAACGGCACTTCAACTGTTCAGAAATGTTGTCAAAAACTGATCACGTTCATTTGAATGCGCGCGCATTGCATTCTTTAACCGGAAATACAAGAACAAGCAACGAACACGGAGAACCGACGCATTTCCGTTTAACACGATTTTCTTTACCTTCTTTGATGTTGTTTCCTCTGTGCATTAGCGCCCGCTTAAGCTATGTGGCTTAGGCTTTCACTCTCTTTCTTTATTATTTCTCTTTCGCACACTTTCTACGAGCTTGGTAATAAACATAACAAAGGAAGTCATTTTTCAATTAAACCGGAAGTGGATTCGCAGGACCGAAGAAATCAAAAAAAGAAAACATAAACATACCAAAGTATGAGATCTACTCCTGAGGATTAATTTGAAAATATTTTTGATAGAAAGATGAAAACAAAGTAATTATTTGTCTGGTTTGTGCTTCTTCGCGCGTGTCCTTTAGGAATCAGTCCCACATTTTTACGTGCCCCTGGGTTATTTCATTTTTAACTGACAGCACTTGCGACCGCAACTTCCTCATACCGTGCGGCGATAGCTCGGTCTTTCACGGAACCTGAAGAGCGAAACATATCGTTTTACAGCTTCATCTCCCCGCAATGAAATGATAAATTTCTGATTTCTCCTTGCCATTTTAATCAGTATAACAAAACTCAGAAATTTCAATGTAAGGCTGTACATTTGACGGATGTTTACGGGTCAAAATTTATGGGAAAAAATTATACAAAATAAATCACATGCGACTCTGGCGCCGGCCATGCACGAAGACGACCGTGGACCTTGCAACTGAGGGTTAAAAACAGAAAACTCAGTAAGCACGTTTCATCGTTAAATTTCTTTTGTCTTGTATTGCGTTAAGTCAGCCGGTCATGAAGCGATCATTTACACAAAAGCATCAAAGAATGCCGCTTTCGACCATCTACAGCCATGGAACCATGGAAATATTGCCCGGTGTTTTTAGGGGAGGGGTGGAAGGGGGTACACCCTTCCATGACGTGAAGGGGGAGTGTTACGGTTAGGTTCTTGTCCTTTGGTGTTTTTTTAGGGTATTAGTAGCGCTTTTCTTTCCGTCATTATTTGTAGGAAGTTCTGAAAATTAAAGATTGGTAACCTATTTGGAATAGCCGGATATATATTTACACCTTCCTTCAGCACTCAGAACTTCAGAACCGGAGTGATTTTCATGGTTTTCCACAGAAAGAGAAGCTGAGCTGATATCATATCAGCACCCGCGTGTAATCTTTGGCAATTTGGTTATCATTGCATTCGTTATTTTATTTTGTTTCATGCAAATGAAACTTCAGTTAGAAACACTAGTAAGGTAGTCATTTTCAGTTTGTTTAGTTCCTCCTTCGAAACCGTTAGCGGCCGTTTTCGCACTATTAAAGACGCATAGTCCATCAGGAACAAGCTTGGGCAAGTATTTTTAGTGCCTCTGGTTATAGACACAAAACGGAATATTCGTCAAGTCGAACCATCTGCTTAAGTGCGTCTCGGACGACGAACTAAGAGATGAACTTCGAATGACAACACGAATGATTGCCGAAAAAAAAAATTAACGCACGTTTCCGTGAGCCGAAGGAAAGCATGGACATCTTACATGGCGAAAACAGTATAATGCATACACACGTAGAGAAATGTATTTCCACCTCTGAGACGGATAACCCGTCTGCGTGTATAGACAGGCATTAGACGAATTGTGTGTCCAGAGGTTTACACATGCCAGTAAAAAGAAGGGCAGAAGATGAATAATTCATCAAGACAAACTATTTGTTTTTTCCCATGCACGTTGAGCGACGAAATGAGGGCTCAGTGCGTTCGATAAATCGTTTCGTTGTATCAAAAGACACATAAATTAGCAGACGAATGATTTGACTGGATTTTGATGAGTCAGCATCGGGCTTTTGTGCCGCCCGATACTGACTAAAACCACTATTTAACTGAGTGGATGTACGTCATGTGATCTTTCTACCACGTCAAGGTGGGTTCACCATGTTTACTTTCCGGTATATTGAATAGAGTCGTGCTGCTATACCTTGCCTGTAAACAAGCCCCTTGTACAATTAATGTAATATAAGAAAAAACTGAGAGGGCTACGCGATGCCCGAAGGATTTCTTCCAGGATCAAAACATCCCGATTCATTCGTGTTTCTAAAAGAAAAAGAAAAAGAAAACCTTGTAAATCTTGCTTCAATTGCGTCCCTTCTCCTAACCGGAAATATCATACACCACAACATATTTGACTGAAAATGGGAACATGCCAAACAGGAAAGCTTTGATAAATTCTGTCGATAATGATAACCGGTTATTGGTTGGAGTTTCTTACCATACTCTTATACCATCCCCATTTCCTTCTTTTAGATCAATCACACGTTTCGTTGGGCCAAGGTATAGAGAGACCATATTCCTATTATGTCCCAGAGAGAGATCAAGGATGAGAAAACTAACACAAACCCTACAAATTCACTAAATTCAGCACTCTTCCTTCCTTTGCCAACATACTCATTGTTGTCTCGGTTATATTAAATCATCTTGAATAATCAGCGTGTTTCCGTGATGGCACGGGCCAGTGAAAACACTAATGACATGAAAGACAATAGACTATTTATAAAAGAATGCTATCAAAAAGCCAGTTTGACGCACAAGCGTGTTTTTTCCCTTCATTGTGCTATTTTTAAGTGATCTTGAAAAACATCTTAAACAAGGAGATAAAGCTCAATTATAAGAGCGAAGGGGAACACGACCCGCGGGAAAATCGACTCTGATTCAAGTTTAGAACTGGGATTAGGCTTGAAATATAAATGCACTGTCTAGTCAATGCTTTATAGCAAGTGAGCGCCTTCACTAAAGGGCTGTGCGAGCTCCGTTCAAGTGCTAAAGTGGAAAACATTTGTCGATAAAAGTTATGTCTCGGTTTTAGCCGATCAGGAAATATGTTTGCAAGTAAAGCGTGCGTTAGGGAAACTAAGAGATTTACTTCCCGAACAAGTTTCCCACTTGGCTAAACCGCAATGTTTCTGACGTTACTTAGTTTAAGCGGCCTATTTAGGGAGCTTAGGCAATGACCGCGGCGACCTCAAGGAAACATGAATTTATATTTTGTCCTCGAATTTAAGCAACTGCCTAGATCTGTTCAGTGCACCCATCCGTCTCAGAACTTTTTCAAACTTAATGCATAATGACAGCGTTCAGTTCCAAAAGGAAGTACGAAAAATTCGCCGTCTCTGTTCACGTTCTCCAAAATACGTCAAGTTGGTCATCTCACGTTGTTGTTGTGCACAGTAGGCTAAGAAAGGTACAAAGATTTATAACGCACGTGCGTTGCCATTGTTCTGCTCATCAAGCCTTGTATTTGATGACGTTCTCATTGCCGTCTCAGCTATCTTAAACCCATTTGACTCCTGGAGCTTTTTGCTAAATATGCATTTTTCGGACATTTTCAGCCTGGTTATGGGCCAAATTAGCTCCAGTCTACTCAAAAAGGCATTTGCAACACGACAGCATGCCTTACTCTCCATCAGCACCGCGTTTTCGACATTTTTGTTCGGGCATGCGCAGAAATCAAAAGAGAAACAAGGAGATAAAGATCAACTGTAAGTACGAAGGGGAACATTACCCGCCGAAAACACGTCGTCACCTTTGACCAAAAGATGTAAGTTAGTCAGCGATCTAACTTTGATCTTTCGGGCTCACCTTTGGCCACGCGGCCAGAAACTTTCGACCAAAAGTTAATGATAAGTTTCTACCGTTTTTACAGCGCGGGAAGAGAGTACACTCGTTACTCGCATGAATAGCGACGTGCTGGTTTTGATTCAAAAGTGTTTCTAAACAGACACACTCTCTCATACCTTGCAAGTACATTTTATTTCAATTCGCTTTGCATGTGTCTTTTACTCAAACGAGTTTTAACGGATTTTAAATTACAGCATTCAATCAGAGCCAACTTCATTACAGCACCAGATACATATTTTCTTCTGCAATATAACCTCGGTCTTCTTCTTGAACAACCTGTCAGCAATAAAGAGTTTAAGCAACTGAGATTCATTCCCACACTATCACAGCTTGACTCAAATTCGTTCCCTCTTTCAAAAAGTTCCTCTCAGCATCATTTCCAATTTCCTTTAAATATTCCTCTCCGAGGTTCCCGATGGAATTGGTGACACCCTTCGATTCGCTTACACCAGTGCCTGTGTTGCGTGACTGTCACGCCTTATTCAAAGCTGGCCGGGCGCAGGTCGTTTAGATGGTCGGGCATAATGTAGGTGATATCATCCCATGGATGTCTGTACAAGCCCATCTTTAAACGCTTCTGATCTAAGTAATGACCTAAGAAAATTGAAAACTGTGTTTTAGCAACCTGTGTCAACATTCAAATTCTCATGAGCCGTTTGTTATGGGCGAATCTTTGCTGACGTCATTGTTTACATTTTTCCTCATTAACATACGACTTAGCGCATAGAAGGCATTACGCTAAATATCAATTGAGTATAAACATCTAAAGGGCTTGTGAAACTTTGTCATTGGTGACATTTTTGGCTCTTTGGGTGTAATATTCGAGGAGAAATTGGCTTTCAAAAACAAAGCTGCAAACTTTCTGAGTGGTAAAAGCGCAAATGAGCTCATACATTCTTTGTATAATTTTGAATTCATGTTTTAAACCTCCGTCGCACAAAAAGTATTCAATACATCGGGCTCAAATTCCTTGAGACAGTTAATCGTGCTGTGTCCTTTCAATATTCAGAGCTAATCTTTTTGTAGCTCCATCAGAAACTGTATCACTTAAGCTAATGAGGCAAATATTGTAAACAAAGATTCTCCTGTTAGTTAAGGTATGTGTGAAAAGTATATCGAGATCCAGAGAATTTCAATAAAGGGACCTGTCGGATACAAACCCAAGTCCTCGTACCCAGTTTTTGTCAATCTTCTCCGAAGGGAATGTCTGGGTACCAGACTACCATGATGCAATACAACCGACCAGGTGATCAATATAGCTAGTACCAGCAGCGACTAACAGTGTTTCTGGGCCTGAACAAGCACTTGTTTTCTGAAACGTTGGAAGGCAACAGGAAAACAGACTTACCGATGAAACCAATCGATCTTCCCAAGACAAACAATCCGTTCAGTGCCCCAATCTCCACAAACTCGTCAGCTTCCTCTCTGAAACAGTACAACAACAGTTTCGTATTAAATATGAAGAAAACGCCCACTTTTCGTTTAGTCTACTACAAAAATAACAAAAAGAACTTCCGGGAATGAAACTGCAACAAACGTGGAAAAGCACTGATCATGAAAGTAGAAACTTCCTGTTTTTCAATATGCTTACAACAATGACAACGACAACTTTTCGTTGTGACAACAAAGAGAAGTGAAATTCTTAGTAGTTTCAGTGTCTGCGGTTGAAACTGCAAGAAACATGAAAATGAAGGCGTCAGATACGAGACACAAACACAGCATGCCACAAATAAAAAATGTAATTGAAACCCTCACTTTTCTTTCCCTAAAATAAATCTAACAAGTGTTCAACTCTTCGCTCTGTTTCCAAATTAACATTATGTTTTTCTCTAAAAAAACCGCTTGCTGATACTGGACAGCCGGTTGAGTTATTTCCCAGCGCTACTGTAGCTCGGAGGTCAGAAGACAAGAAAAACGAAAAGTAAAGAAATACCTTGTGAAAGCTCCACAGTGACGAAGTAAGTCCACAAAGGCGGCGCCAATACAGCCGTCGACATTGAGGATAAGATTAGGCTTCTGTTAAACAAAGGTTAAATTTCACGGTTAGTAACCTAAGCTGTTAGCTGTAAGCAAAGTACCCTGCTTTCAATTTTCAAACCGGATAATTTAATTATTTCGTTGAGAGCAACTCAACGTAGTGACAAAAGTTCTTCCTATCTTGTGAATGGAAGGAACCCAGAATTTGGGAACAGAATAAGGAGAAATATCTGGGTACACTGAAAAACTTTGCCTCAGCGAACCCAGTCAAAAATCGGGGAAAACAAAACTAGTGGGAATCTGAGCAGAGAACATAGAGACTAGAAAAACCTAGGATCTTGGACATGACTAGGGAGAAGTGGGATTGGCGGAAGGGGCGTTCAACCCCTGGGGGAAGCAGTATCCCTAGGATTCAAATAAGCAGTATAACTGTGGGACTCTCTACGGACAACAGGAATCTTAACTCTTTCTCTAGTGTAAACGTACCTTAGACGTGGTGATCTTCTCGACTTCTATGGCGTAATCCATGACAGTGGTGGTGGGAAAATGTTTCTTCACAAATTCTTTCAAAATCACCACACGCATGTCGGGATTGTTTAGCTGAAAGAAGAAAAAAAACACAAAGAACATCGAATAAAATTAACGTCTCATTGAGAAGTTTGTATTAAAAAGAAATCCTTACTTAAACTTCCTGTTTCTTTGACACCTTCCGATACTGCTCTAATTCTCGACACAGACGACGGAAATTTTAGACTGTCTGCTGAATTTGTCAGCAATGGGCTTTTCTCCATAACTTAACAGGCTCATTGCTGCCTCACGGAAAAAATAACAATTCTATTTCCTGACTTCCCCCAGAACAGAAAACAATTTTCATCCACTATAATAAGACGGTCATCATAGGAAAATAGAAAACGTGTAACAACCTTCAATTAACAAAATTCCGTGACCTGGAAAAACAACTGAACCCCGCCAGTGACTTTTCCTGATCTCTAGCAACTCATCCCAGATTGAAAAACCAATCTGAAGATTGATTGTGCAATCGAAGCTAAGAGACAATGGGACAAACATCCCCATTTCGAAACTTTCATTCGTTCTTCGCCCATTAAAAGCAACATTGCAAGGCGTTATAAATAGAGAGAGCGATACGACATGATAGCGAATTGTACACGCAAGAAAAGACAGGTTTTCCTGGACCTTTTATTTCCCAAAATATCTCCACCCGAGATCAACATCGGGGAAACTGCTCGCAGAGTACTTACAGACTTCACCCGATGTCCAATGCCCATGATGAGCTGTCCTTTCTTTCTCATGTCATTCACGAATTCCATGGGCGCCTGTCCACTGTCCACGCCGTGAGAAAACAGCCGAGCAGCTGCGTCTAATGCTCCGCCGAATCTATCGCCCTGAAAACACAAACGTCCATAACCGGCTTAGGCATAGATCACACTAGTGACATCAGTAACGACATTAACGAAATAACGAAATAGTAGCTTTATCGACATAAAAGCATAAGGAAAAGATCAGTATTTTTTTTCCTTACGTCGTTATATTCATGTTGTTATGTTGCTTTTATGTAACTATGTCAGGTTGTTCACACTACCAAGATAACGACACAACGTCCTTCTTAGGTCGTTATGTTTATGTCGTTATGTCAATAGTGTGAACCAGGCTTTACTGGAGTACCTTATGGTGATTAACGGAAATCTTGTACAGCTCGCGTGCTGGATAAGGTTAAACAGGCAAATTCTGCAAGACGATATACACTTGCAGAATCATCATTTCACATTTAAGAAGTGGAACTCAAACAGCTGGCAAAGGAAGACAATCGCACCACCCTTGTTTGGTTTTAATCACGATTAAAGTGCGCAGATACCAACATTTTCAAGGCTTAGGGTAGGAGAGGGGGTGCTATATATGTTACATTAAGCTCCTTGAAAACAATACCCAAAGAGTTTCCAGGTCCTACTGACCAATAAGAAATTGAAATTGACCACTACACGTTTAGAAGTATAAAAATAATGATCAAAAATATCTCAATGGCGCGTTTAAGAATCGCAGTGATTATGTAACAGCCAGACTCGTCGAGAGTACCCTAAAAGATGCCAGTGCTACAACATTTAAGGTGTTCGGATTACGGGTAAGGTTTAATCGTTTACTTTGAAATACTTACGATTGTAAGGAGACCAGACACCAGGGAAGATATCAGGTCCTTGCCAGCTCTAGCTGTCACGATTGTGTTATGTGCACCTGAAACGGCTGTGCGTGACATAAGAAGAAAAACTTGCGTTACAAAAGCGAAAATAATTTCCTTACCTCTTTCTCTGAACAAATCCGGTAATTACCAGGAAAACAAAATCATAAGCTAGGTCATAATCACTTCGAGAAAAAAACGCGACTACACACGGTAATTTGAGAGTTGTCCTTCGTTGCATGACACTCGTAGTGTGCTATAAGAATTACGTCTACTGCGTGACACTAACCTGGTCCGTGATCAGCAGTTATCATGAGGCACATCTCAATAAATTCACTTGCGTAGGGGGGTAATCTGGTGACGAGACAAACGATAATCGAGTCAGAACGCCTCTGCCCTATATTTCTTCATGTTAGGTAAGTAAAAGTAAATAGATGAGGTTACAACGTAAATACGAATTGAGCAAACGTACTTTCTTTGGAACCATAAAAGACCCAAAACTCCTCCAACGCCGATGTCCTCCTGCAAGATATGAGTCAAGGCAACAATTGTCATAAATTGCACCTAACACCTTTTTACCGTCTTGACGTACAGAGCCACTTTGGCTTAGCATGCCTTCACCTGCGACAGCTGGCAATCTCGTTGCCAGAGGCCGCGATACACATGGTTAGCAATAAAAAAATCAAGACTTGGCGAAATTGGAAGATAAGCATGAGCCACCATTACTTGCAGCGGTTACCCTCTCTACGCATGTTAAGGAAACGTTTTAGAACTTGAACGCATGGGCACAATCAAACCAGCTAGAGGATTTTCTGGTACCGGTTTTTGATTTCGAACCGGAGCGACAAGCGTGCGGTCAGCGCTGACCGAAAACGCACGAATCCTGGAGACTAGATTGCGAGAGATAGTTGTTTCGGTAGCTTTGGGTAGGTGGGTCGGTTGTGTGATTTCTGGTTGGTACAAAAGTCCAATCCTAGTCTCTCTTACAGGAGATACATTTGATGATTTTAAAACCATTTAGAGTGTCTGACATCTATTGCCTCTCGTGTGATGATTTCTGCATTAAAGAAAATTTTAAAACGTCCGTACCTTGAACACCTCCGTAATGGGCATGCCAGCGTACAAGAGTTCTGCTCCTCTCTCATCACAGATACTCGACATGAACGAAGACGGTTTGCGGATCAAACCAAGTTCCTGCAAAATTAGAACGAGTAGAATTTAATACATGTATGTAAAAGCATAAATGTATGCAAAGTGTTCTTCACGCAAGAAAGGGGTGAATTGCACGTGTCCAAAGTGAGTAACGCGTACAAAGTTAAGTAGCCTTGTAGGCTGCACTTCAGTAGCTTAAGCCCATTGGGAGTACTGCTACTGCTACCCTTTCATGGAAGGGAACCCCTCCTCCTTCCAGCACTTTTGCATTCTCTCTGAATTTAAAACTGGGCGTATACTAGATCTTCATCTTCCAGTGACGCTCAGTCATTAAAAAAAATTAACATTCTTAATCAAACCTGCCTGTTTTCATTTTCTACTCACCTGCGCCCAAGAGTAATCCATAGGAACTGTGGGTGGATTCTTCTCTGGTTTGGGAACAATCGTCCCATCTCTCACTAAAACTTCATAAACTTCCCTAAACAAACAAAGTAAAAAGGAAAGTTACAGCGTGTTTTCAGGGTCGGGTAGCAGTTCTCGTAAGGTCTCACAAGAATGGCTTGATACCCTTGAGAGGACAATAGAACAAACAACAGAAACAATGTCCCTAGCCCCAAAACAATAACAGTTCCTAACAAGCAAAAAAATTACGAGCTTGCGAGAGCTGCTACGCTTTCTCTGGCTACCACAAGAGACGCTAACCAGTTCACATACTCTGTTAACAAGAGTATTTAGCGTTTTTACACTGTAAAACGCTTATCTTTTACATTGCGCGAACAACCTTTTTTCTATAGCGGCCAAAAGAAAACATGTAAATAAAATGTCAAGTGTTCGTGTTTCGAGTGCCCTTACTGTAAGAGGTACTCACATTTCTAAGTAAACACAGTTTGCAACTTTTTAAGCCATCAAAAGGAATTTATAATCAGCTGTTATCAATGGCGTGGAGAACACAAATAAGACGTGACTTACTTGATCATATCAAACAGAGAATCAAAACTGTCTGGTACATAAGCACCTGCCTCTTTCAGAGCCTGTGGGTGAATTACAGTAAAGTGAGTTAGTGTCTACGGAAAATACCCGGCATTCAAAGGGCTACTGGAACCCTGGCTCCCATCAACTAACTTGGGTAATCGCAGACAATAGGCCAGTTTCGATATATTAAAATTCTAACCATTGGAATAGAACAAGAGAAATCGTGTCGAGTTTGAAGGAAGAATAATTTATATCTATTGTTTTATTTCCCTAAGCCTTGGAGTTTGAAATATCAAAACTGGCCAATGAATTACCAGCTAGGGGCAAGCCCCATTACCGGGCAGGCAGCACACAAAGTATCAAGATTCCCCCACCCCACCCCATTAGCTGTGAAGGCTCGCCCAACGCATTGTGCTTGCTCACCATTTTGTCACGTTAGTCTATTACACACGACTCACTCTAGACTGCCAAGCAATCTGATAAGTTACCTAACAATTTACCAAGTTCCTGTGGATTTTGTCAAATTAAAGAGCATTTCATAAGAACTCTCCTGCAATATTTTACGTTTAGTTAGTGAATTCATTAAAAAAAAAAAACTTACGTTGTTCTTGGCGACTGCTGTTTCGTTTTCACCATGAGCACTCGCTCCAGCGTGACCGAACTGCACCTGAGGAACGAAGAGAATAGAGAGGAGGCAACATTCACCGACTATTTGCGACAAATTTCTTTTTACATTACCTCTGAAAATTCTCATCAGAAAATAACACAAGACGACTGGGTACGAGTTAACGCAGGAATAGAACCCAGTCTACCCACCTCCGACGTGAACATTCCTGCGCATGTCCCGATACACCACACAACGACAGGCTTGGTAACCTCGCCACTCTTTATGGCCTCGCAAATCTTGTATTCCTCAGTACCACCAACCTGGTATCAAAAGAACATCAGAGTTGAGTCGAGTGAATTTTTATGGTCGCAACTCTTCATTCTAACGCGAACAGAAAATGTACCTCTCCAAGAACCACGATCATTTTGACATCCGGGTTTTCTTGATATCTCATCACGTGATCCATGAACGTTGTACCCGGATACCTGTCACCGCCAATGGCCACGCCCTCGTACACACCATTTGTGGTCCGCGAGATGATGTTGTTGAGTTCATTGGACATGCCGCCGGATCGAGACACGTAAGCAACGCTGCGAAGCAAAACAAGAATTTCTTTATTTCATAACCGGAAGGTCCAGTTCAACACCTCAGGCTAACGTTTAACAGTGTGGTAATTTTCAAGTTCCACTTAAATATTTTCTGCGGTTCAAAACGACGCTTGGCGTTAACCCTGGCAAAATGGACTCGCAAGGAGTCACATGTAGTCGCAAGTTGAACTTGCGTAGAGAAGACTTAAGTTGGGTGGCCAAACGGACTCGCAAGTAAACGCATGTCGCATAGCACATTTCAAGGCAGAAATATGCTGTATTTCATTGACTGAAAGATTGCTATAACAACGAATAGGCATCACTCAGCTTGCGTTGACTTGGGTTGGGTAGCCAAACGGAAAAAAACTTGCGTCGACTTGCGTGCAAATTTGATTTCGACCAAAGTGCGCGCCAGTCATCGCAAGTCAACGCAAGTGCACGCAAGTCCTGGTCAAACGGAGTCGCAAGTAGCCCCGAGGTTTCAACTTGCGTCTACTTGCGAGTCCGTTTGACCGCGGCTTTAAAAGCTTTCACATTCCAAAACTAGTTTTACGAGATCTTCACATGAAATGGAGGTCATGGGTTTGAATCGACCATCCGTTCAGTTTTTATGTTGTCCACGCTCGATCGATATGCAGGTTTCTAGCCCTCAGACGATTTCATGTACATCGCTATTTCGTCTTGTCTTAACATTTGCTCACCTTCCTGGTCGATAAAGTTTTGATGCCAAAATGTTGTCCAACATGCCGCCAGTATTACCGATTTTAAAACAGCCAGGCTTGATACCTCCAACCTGCAATCGACAAATACGTGAATTATGACACAAATATCAGAACACTCACAGACAACACGTGTAGCAACACTTTTTCTCCACGTGTTATGTTATTAAGATATGTTTTTGGCGCCAACCGCTCTACAAATAAGTTTTGCGAAGGTTTAGGAAAGAAATAGGCATGTGTTTCATGTGTACTTACCGTTGCGGGGCCAATAATAGTTATTCCCAATTCTTTAGCTTTTCGGTTCAGTTGCCTGGTCTTTGCTTCAGGAATTCCTTCAGCAATGATGGCGATCGTGCGAATCTGCAAATGGCAACAACAGACTTAAAAAGTCTCTAAAAATCTTTTTTTTTTTTTTAAACAACACTGAAATTAAGTGCTGGTAAGGCGTACTTGTGGAAACTGCATGGCTTCAAGAGTTGCATCATAAGCCGAGCGCAGCGAGGCAAAGTTGATCATAACATCGGCATCTGGATGTTTGTTCATGGCTTCGGACATGTCTTTGTACACTGCAAAAAGAAACCGTCAGAGCGTTCAATACTTGCGAAACAACATAAAGGGGGGCTTAGATTCCTTAGCAAATGACTGTAGTTTTGGGTCAGTTTGATTCAAATTCCAACAAACCTGGAATCATGATTTCTTTGTGTCCATAGTAAAATTTTTGACGGTGATTTCCACTGCAACACAACCAGCAAGAAAGTTTTTTAAAATTCCTCCTGAATTAAGGTACTCGTAAACGTTCTCTACAAGCAATTCAAATGCTTTCTATTTGTCTTGCATGGGCGGGTAAAAAACGAACCGTTTACACTCGAGCTCTAACCATAGTTTATATATATTTACTCAGCAAATCAGGTTAATATCCCAAACCAATCGTGATGAACTGGCTTACCATTAACTATATATTTCCCGCCCTTGACACGTGGTTACGCGATTTCCCGCATGTTTTCCACATGTTTAACACGTGTATCCTGCATACGCGCTTTCCCATACACTTTGTCCGCGCAAAATTTCCCGCAAGCGAACAGGCATACATTTTCCCGCGTTAATTGCAAAAAAAAAAAAAAAAAAAAAAAAAACCTGATTTCCCGCACTTTGCTGGTGGCACAACTTTTTGGTTCAAAGCTTTTATTGCTTTATTGCAAAATTTTGCCTCTGAAGCCTCTTTGGTATCGCAGTGTATTTGCCTAAGCGGTTACTTTCGGTTTTTGAGAGGCCGCTCTCGGAAATATGGATAAAAATCATATTTTATTGGCACACAAGTAAAACACCACAAATTTTCTCACCTGAAGGGGTAGACCATAGCGGCTACTGATGGTCTCTTTCTCTCACAAACATAATCAAAATCTAACATGCCCTGCAATTAAATGAAGTGGTGTTAGGTTCGTTAAAAGAATATCCTAACAGCATCGAGACACCATCGTGTAATTCCGAAAATTACCCGACATTATCCGAAGATAAAGTTTGACCAGTAACACTTCCGAAAATGACCCGAAGTGAGTAACAAAGATGAAGTAGTTTCCGACCACGTAACGATTACTTCATAAGCTTTGTGAGGTTTTCCTAACAACTCTAGCTATGTAAGCCTTACTGTCAAGCTCTCAAACTAAAAATTAAACACTAAAATAAAACTTACTAACCATGACAGAACTGCACGGGTTTACGTTCTAAAAGGCCCAAGCTTAATAATTTTAACAACACGCATTCAAGCAGATACAGACATTGCTAATATACGTATTTTCACGCATACCTGAACAGCTCTGGCTTGCAGACCCCAGATAATCGTTCTGGTCTCGCAGGTGAATAAAGCCGCTTTCTTCCCTGCTGCAGCCTTGCGGCTTTCTTCTGGTGAGGGTTTTTCATCGGGTGTTTTCTCAGCGCCATCTGACATGTACACTGTGTGTTTACTACCTACACTTGCAGAACCCTGCACAAGAAAAATAAATGTAAAAGAGTGTTAAGTAAAATAGGGTCTTTTAGGAAACCAACTGAACCACAAGCTGAAAACAATGCTTGTGCAGTTGTTGAATTTTTGATAGATTGAGAAGTTTCCGTGGACAGCAAACCTACAGTAGTGGCAAAAGTTAATCATGAGGAAATTAATAAAAAAAAAAACAAACAAGAAAGGTACAACAAAGAGTGCAAGTTCGTACTTTGTTCTGAGCTGTAAAGAACATGTTTGCTGCTGCATTTGAGTCGAAGCCAACTTCTTTGGGAATCTCTCTCTTTCCCAGAGCCATGCCGACAATAGCTGTCATGTGAGTCTCTGTTCCAAATACGTGCATAGGGAGTCCTAAACTGTCACCTGTTAAGACAGTCACGTGGAAAGTAAACAGGAAATGCTTGCGGTCGACACCTCCCATGCGTCAAAGTTATGTCATGGCTATCATTGATAGGGGCATAAAAAGTACGTGTCGGATCAAGAGGTCCATACCACCAGAACTTATTGCAGTATCCATACATTGAGCAACTAGGAGTATTGCGTGGGGAGAGGTACTGTGAGAGTTAAGTGTCTTGCCCAAGAACAACACAGTGACCCTGACCATGTCGAAAAACCAGACTGGTTGATCCAGAGTCCTGTGTCCAGAGTCCTGGTAGGCACGGTGGCCTCATGGTTAGTGGGCTCGTTTCCGAATCAAGCGGTCCGGGTTCGAGCCCTGGCTGGGGACATTATGTTGTATTCTTGGACAAGACACTTTACTCTCACAGTGCCTCTCTCCAACCAGTTGTGTAAATGGGTACCGGCGAACTTAATGTTGGGGGTAACAACGACAACAACAACAAGGTTTATTTGAACTGTAAAATTAGCTTAATTACTAATTAATAAATGGACTAGCATCCCATCCAGGGGGGAGTAGAAATACACCTAGTCACTTCATGCTACAGAAACCAGGATAGGCTCCAGCCTGGTGGGCCACTTGGCTCGTATGCAGACTTTTCCTTTATCTTTTACCTGTGTGCTAACCCTTAGGCCAGCTTGTCTTCTACGTTATGGCCATAGACACAAACTATAAATAGTGGAAGAGCTTGATAAACATATCAGTCTCATTGTGAAACTCTGCAGGGCTTTTGCTAGTAACAGGCAAATTTACTCTTTGATTTGAAGTTTTTGTAAGGGGCCATGCATTAATTAAAAAGGTTTTTTTTCCCTGATACTGCTTCAGGGCCATGGCCCTGTTGCGGGTTTGAGTTTTGAAATGCCAATCCATTGCAAGTTGCTACCTGGCATTGTGCCAGGTTGCCCTAATCCCTGGGTGGAAAGAAGCAATGTTGTAAATTTCATGCAATTATGATTGTGGTTATGACCTTGACTTAGCAACAGAGCATGTCAGATTACTCATGTACACATACAATCAGTTGCCCTTCATACCTACTTCCCTCATGACTCGGAGACCTTCTTGGTAGTTTGGTCCTCCTCTCCGTACATATATCTGTACTTTGTGTTCCAAGAGCTTCTTCTGATATTCCTGAAGGGCTTTCACTATGCCCTGTAAAATGACGGACAGAGGAAATGAAGAGAAGGAAACTGAAATACATAATAACTAGTAATAAGGCATTTACTATACCAGGTGCCATGAGATGCCCACGGACAATCAATCATTACAGTGAAACTATTGGGACTTCACCAAAAATTCTCTGACTCTGGAACCTTGAATTAAAATTTCTGTAGCATTAAGCGACAAGAAATGTTTCTACACCCATCCCCCGACTAGGTGGTATGTTTGTTCAACGTGGGGTTTAAGTTCCCAGTTCCCATTTATTCAATGTGCTGTGCACTTGGGTGGAAAGAGACAGAGAGTATGTCCCCCAAGAACAAAACTCAGTGAACACAGCCAGAGCTTGAACACGGATGACACCATCCAGTGTCCAGTACTCTAACCATTACATCACCATGTCTCCCTAAAAGACTGTACAGGTTTTATGCATACCTTGAATGTTGCTGACACATTGGTGAAGTTTGCAATACCCCCACCAATGATGAGAATTTTTCCTGTGAAAGAAAATAGTTTTAACAACTATACTACAGTGGGATTTCAGTCGTCGCACTACTGCGAGACTTTATCTTACTGACTTGTGGTGAGCTATTTCCCATGAGACACGTCAATGCCACACAACTTTAGAAATTCTAAACTTTATTGACAGACAAATAGAACATAGCTTAGTGTACATTTAAGTTGCAAACGTAGTTCACGAAAGCAATTGTTTAGTACCAACTGTAGGAGCTCTATTTACTTAGTTATACTAAAGAAAGAAACAGACTGACAGCTGGCTTACCATCAGGTCTTGGTGGACCCTCAGTCATAAGTTTGAGTATTGTCTTGGCATACTCATACGTCTGCGATTCTGACGGAGCACCAGAATACTCGCCATAATTTGCTAGTTCGGAAGCACCACCCAGGTCACACACAGTGTCACTAAGTTGAAGTAAAAATGAGTATTGTTACTATTTCAGTGACAAATAGAGGGGCTGAAAAAACTGAGAGAAATTAATTTATCCTTGATGATCTGAATTAGACTTCTTTTGCTTGAAAACACAAAGAAGAACACAAAACAAGTGAGCAGTCATGAGCGTGCAAGCGTGATATGTGATGCCACAAGTTGCAAGTAGCGCAAGCGTCACATCTTCTGGTGCCCATGCTACTCTTGGCTCACTGCATCACTGCTCCCTCCTCACATGTCACGCTCAAAGTCATGTTTGCACCCTCAGTTGTTTCCTCCCCATGGATTTCCAGAGAATGCTAGCAGTCTAGAACTGACTATGAAGCTGGCACTCTCTCCTAGATTACGAGCAGCTTGATCCTGTTTTCATAAGCAAGCACTGCTGCTCTCAAGTCCAGTGCATGGATGATTAGATCACTGCCATTTTTTGTCAACTCCATCCAAACCTAAACCCACCTGTACACAACAGATGCACCTCCTCCAGCAACCATGGTCCATATCCGACCTTTGCTGTTCAGGATTGTCAGTTTAAGAGAAGCTCCGCTCTTAGCATCTAGTTCAGCAATGTATGCCTCCTGATTATAACCAAATCAAAGAGGAACATCAAATAAACTTTTCGCCAGTTTTATTGACATAAATGACTTCTCATACTTTTTGATAAGGTAGGTTGAGTTGTTATACTTCAATACTTAAATAACAAGGTACATTCCTCTCAAGTGGTGAGTTGCAGTCTTAAAAAAAAAAAATCATGGCTGCGATGGAAGTGAAAGCTGGGCCAAAGCAATTTTCCTGTATAACGTACATGTACATGTCTGAAATAAAACATCTAGAATATATTGTAGAGGGTAATTGACTTCCTTTTTGCCAATTTGTTTTGTTCCACACAGCATGCAAAACTTTAATGTCTTGAGACCAATAGTCCAGGACTAGTGGACTTTCCAATAATTGGACAAGTGGAATCTGTCCTTGCATGGCTATATGCCTGAAAGGCAAGTGAAATTTTTTTGGGGAGGGTTTTTTGAGGAAATTTCAATTACAGATTGAAATACTTAGCCGTAAGATATTAAATTATGTTTAGCACTGATTTCATTTTTCATTGATTAATCAAGCAAGCAAGAAAGTTTAGGAACTACTATAAGTGCATGGGAAAAACATTCTGGCTTCTTATACATCATAGGTTACGGTTTCTTAACAGGCAGCTTGAAATTGGTTTTCTTTGCGCCCAAGTGCTCCAGATTTATCTTTTGAGGGAGGAGACTGGGGACAATTCCAATGTTCTTACCTCTGGATATGCCTCTCTTCCAAATGGAGGAGGAAAGTCAATATCTCCCCATTTTGTTTTACACATGAACTCTGCAGTCTGGTCCAACTTGGCGGCAAGATCAAGAACATGAACTGACTCACCAACAACCACTGAAAAAGAACATTGATGTCACAAACTAGAACTTGACTTGCATGACTTAGTGCCTTAGAGACCCCAGGGGGTTAGAACACAATCATATCTAGTAGCAAGTGTGTATCACTTTCAACTTCTTCCAAACTTTCAGACACATGCAAGGTACTAGTTTCCTATTTCTGCTAGAAACACTTATTCACATCTACAAAAATGTTTGGCTGGATTCTCACAATGCTGAAGCACAGCTTTGAGACAGCTGGAAGGCACATTTTTTTCTGTAGAAATATTAATTAGCTATAAAAATAGATCTAAGATAGGATATTTTTTAGAAACATTACAAAAAGGTAAAAAAGCTCAAAAGCTAGACAACATTTCAATGTTTTCACAACATCATTATCAAGTCAAAAAGATAAGAAATTACAAATCTTAAAATACTTATAAGAACAATGGTTGTTAGACTAGTATAGAAGTAGTAACAAAGAAAATGCTACTAGTTTAAAAACAAAAAGTTTTGCATGTATTGAGTCCATCTGGGTATTCAAAGTAGGCTTGAGTTTCTTGATGTAAAGCATTTAGAAGTTTTTTTATAGCTAAATGTTTTTTTTAAAATATTAATTAATTATTTTTTAAAAAAACATACTTAACATACCTAGAGGATTTATTTCAAGGTAAGTAAAGTACAGGTTGGTGTAAAGTTGAAACAAGTCATGGATAAAGGTAGCAAGTAATCTGTGAACAAAAAAATTGCATCACCATCATGATCAAATGGAAAGAAATAACAAAGACTACATAAATTAGATATTGGATGTGCTACTTATAGCAGATAGTTAACACCTGATTGGGATAAATCTTACATAAAACCTTCTCATAATGATAGCAATACAATTTCGAATAAGCAGCTAATTTATAGCCTGCAAGAGCATCCAGTTTTTTCGGCTCTTGTTTCACGTGCCGGTGCATGAAACAAGAGCCGAAAAAAGCAAATGCCCTCCATGACATAACAATTAGTTAGAGTGCTGTTATTGTCAAGAACTTTCCCATACTTTTTCTTTTGTTGTGGAACATTTAGCATGAGCTTTTTCTCAACCAATTCAACTGTGACTTTGTCTTGAAGGCCAACCTCAAGTTTAACAGCCTACAAAAAAAAAAAACAAATATTGACATTCATTAATTTAAAAAAAATTATGCAACGTATAATTTTTGCATGTATAAGTTGATAGCACTTTAATGTACAATGTTGCTCTTACTATGGTAACTAAAGTGAATAATATTATTATTGTACCTTGACTAATAATCACCTGACAGTGAAACATGGCAACATTATAAAGTTTAGACACTTACTGGTATGTTTGTCTGATTCTTATGATTTAATATAGGTTTTCCAAAAATTCATGCCTAAACCCAAATTAATCACATCAAAGCAAAACTTTTTTTCAAAAAAAAAAAAAAGAAAAAAAAACACAAAAATTGGGAAGTGCATAATTCAAAAGAGCTTCAAGCCAAAGAACCGTTTTGGAAAGTAAATATACATGTATGCAGTTTTTGCACCATTGATCAAAGTTTTTGAAACCAACTTCTCAAACTCATTTCGTAATTGAACAAGTTTAGACAAAGGAAATCATGACCGTGGAGGTGTATGGATTTCTGATCTTAATTAGGATTGGATTTTTAATACTTTATCTCTCTTTTTCTCCTTAGCTTTTAGCTTGAAGTTTGTCAAAAATATTCAGTTACATGAACATTATATTTTCAACTCTCTTCTCAGTGTTTGGAAATATGGTCAAACACAGTATTTTGTGTTTGATATATTACATTAAGATGCCAAACATATCTTAATTATTTAAACTTGATTTATATACAGAATGGCATTGCTTGTACAGCACAAAACATTTTAAAATACTTTACCTTGCTGTCCACATCGCCAATTTCAACCCCACCCTCATGGTGAAATAAGATTGTGTCACAGTCACGCTGTGCGTAGATGCACACATAAAATTCTTCATTCTAAAAGAAGACAAAAAGGGATTCATTGTCATCATGTTATAATGACAGTTGATTAGTATAGAATACCCCAAAGTTCAAAAGGCAATCAGCACAATGGGGTCATTTGACTTGTACAGCTCCCAAACACTTCAAGTTTTCAATGTGTGATCGATTCATTAGGTCAGCAGTTAGTAAACACATCACTGCCACTTAAAATTGAAATTATAATAAACTTAAGGAAAAATCACAATTAATTCTGTGAGTTGTAGTCAAATGATGACATCGTACAAGTCTGTTCTTCATGATGAAGTGCCAACTGGCAGAGAACTAACATATTAAGCTCTAAGAAAGAAAATGGGAGAACATTAGCCAAAAGATTATTTTCACACATTAAGAGACTGCATTCCCTAATAAAGGGTTAAAGTTCCTTTGGTGATTACAGTGTATTTCACTTAAACATTTAATAACATTATCAATATTAGTATTTAAATATTTAATATTTAGACTTTGTCTTTTTTTGTGACAGCAGTTTAAGGGGTATTTGTGAAGAAGAGCTCCCAAAACTGACTGTCGGTCAACTGTCAGCCAATGGGTTACCAAAAGGTTACAAACAATCTACCGCCACATAGACGTTCCCGTTTATATTTACACATAACCCACCTCCCTTGGACCGATTTATTGTCTCTGTCATTCTGTGACAGCTTTAATTAGCACATGCATTGGGTATAAATTGAGTTACCATTCACCATTCAAGAATAAATTAGGTTTGGTGATACACAGAAGTGTGTTGAATGAAAACTCTGTACACCTTTCTTCTGGAATAAAGCATGTCAGATTGTATAAGATAGTTTCTAATAAAGTAGTGAGGAAAATATCTTCTATACATCCCATCAAAATAATATAAACTGGTTTTACAACATCGATAGTGTGAGATCTTGTAACCAAAATGCTTCTTCATAACCATTCAAATCCCTTCTCAATACTAATCTACAAATCTGTCTATAGTGTACCTGTTTGTGTGGAACAAATGGCTCAATGATGAATCTTTTTAGTGGTCCGCTTGCAGCCCCAACCTGTCAATCAAAATAACATTACATACAAGCTAATCTGATTAAGGCAATCTTACAAAGACAGTTTTGCATTAGTGGCAGCTGACAAGGATTAACATCTCAGGCTTTAAAAGTGATCAAACTGTTGACTGATAAGCACACTGGAATCTCAATTCATTCAAACCCTGAATGTTTTTGAGCCTCTTAACTATTTGAAATAATATTTTTTGCCTCCTAGGTAAAAAAAAAGCCTGCAAAAATTTTAATTTTACCTTCGATTTTTCAAACCAATTTATATTCCCCTTGGCTGCTCAAAAACTTGGGATTCCATTTAAAAAAATCTTGTTTTTTTAACTTTTTGTTTCAATGTTTTTTCCAGCATTAGTTGTAGCAATTTAGTTGCACATCGAGACATCACAGTCTATGTTTTTTTATGATCTTCTTTACTATTATCACTTGCCTACATGACAAGGTTTGATTTTTAGGCAGAAATTTGATCTTGGTCACTCCTTAGGGAGATACATGTATTCGTAAAGTGGAGAGGACCACAATGAAAAATGTCTCTATTAGTAACAGGAGATTTTCCAACGGTTTGTCATATATTGCCAGCGGGGATACTTGTATAAAGTGGAGGTGATCACAAGGAAAAATATCACAATCAGCAACAGGAGATTTTCCAAGGATTTGTACCGTATAACAAAGACTGACCTGAATATCTTTGCCCATTCTCTCATCAATCCATTTTTTAGCTTCTTGTAAATTGACGTTAACTTTAATCAAGCCAAGCTTGCCTCGTCGCTTTATAAGCTGATCTGGCTTCACAACAAGTTTCTGAAAATTGATAATAAAGAAAATTAAGTGATTACACTTCTCAAATTCCACATAAATGGTTTAGTTGATTCCAGTCAACTCAAGAGATTTTTTCACTGTCTTTTTTCTTTATCAATTAGCTACTAGTTTGTGTTAGCTATATCTTTAAAAATGTATTACAGCTAGTAAAGTACTTCACTAAAGTGTACATGGCGTAGTCAATAATTGGATGTTCAGAAATCAAACTCAATTGAACCCAGTAGGTACTTTTGGTAGTTTTAGTAGTTTTAATTATTGTATATTTTATATTTTAGATCTGTGATATTTGTATTTCTTATTTTAGATTTTAATACTTTTTATTTTTATAGAGGACCTCCCTGAAAACCACGTATTTACGTGACTGGCACTTCTTCTTTAAAGATTGTTATTATTATTATTATTATCATCATCATTATTATTATTATTATTATTATTATTATTATTATTATAACCCAACAGTTTGATTGAGTTTGGCAATCCAACAAAATTGAGCAACAAAATTTGTGCGAGTTTAATTTCTGAACCAATAAAACTCAATAGAAAAAAAATGAACACAATCAAACTCAATCCATTAGATTGTGTCTGATTATTCGACAACCGAACACAACCCAATGGACTGCATTTGATCATGTTTGCTAAATAAATTTGCTTGAAAGGTCTTGTGATGTGGTCTGAAAAACACAAATTTACATGAAAAACATGTATACCACTGATTGACATATCAATCAATATAATATATAAGACATAAGACATATCAATAATTGATATGTCATGTCAATTGTTTGTACATGTCAGTGACCAACACAAAGGCCTGTGTTACTTTGGTCACTGAGCACATTTCATCCACAGTTCCAAACTCTTAACTTAAATGAGAGATATAAGATCTTATAAAGTTTTCAAACATAGTCAAAAATTTTGAATGGTGTAAAATTTTTGAACAGGCTTATTTTCAGACAAATAGTCGTCAGAAATTTAACAGCATCCAAGTTATTTGAGTTACTACGTACCAGCCCCCCCCCCTCCCCCTACCAGCTCCCTGATGATTGCTAAACATTGTCCAAGAAACATCAGTACATTATGTCTGTACAATTCCAGACGATGGATGTCTCAATTGAAACCTGATGAAAAATCTGATAGTGTCCAAAACATGAATTATCCTGATATCAAAATCTTCAATAGAAATGCTGCATATCACAACATCTAGGTAACAAAAATGGTGGATCTCCCATGGAAGGACAATATAACAAGTAGTATCAGCAAATATCTATCTTCCTTGGTGGTACTAAAAATTATGCAATAAATTTGTTTGGTCTAGACGGACCTGTGGGTGGGTGCAATATTAGGGTGAGCATGATCAACTTACATTTCAGTTGTAGTGTACATTAAAATGTACATTACACTTTCTGAAAAGTATTTCAGAAAGGCTATATAGTTTTTCTTTATGAAAAGAACATAGCAGATATAATGCTCGCCATGCAGGCTCACTCTAATCCTGTTCACATCGTAATCAGCTTTTGTAACCTTGAATGACCTTTACATTTCTGTCATGCCACCATGTTCATTTCATAAGCTTGTCAATCAAAAACATGTCCTCTCAAAATTATAAGGATCGGATCGGAAGATTTGTACAATTTAAAACACAACGATCGGATCGCCGTCGACATAAATTTTCCACGATTCTGAAATAAGCTCAAATTCGCTAAAAAGCGTACGTTTTATTATGAAACTTGATTTGTCGGGACAAAACAAGTAACGTGTACAGCTAGAAAGTCCAGACTTCAATTAACAGAAAATTTTTGCCTAGAAGATGAAACTTAAAGCCATTAAATTATGTACAAAAGTAGCTTACCTCGCTTGCAATCCATGGATTTTCCTGTACAATTGCGTCCCAGTTTGTGTCATGTACAACTACAGCAAATTTATTTTTTACGTAGCAAGTGTTTTGAAAACACTTTGCAAGTAGCGACTTTCCATCGGTTTCGTAGATTGCCTTCGCCGACATCTTGCTTAATCAACGAGGGTTAACAGAGAAGAGGACGTTTTACGCGTATGGAAGGACGGAATGTGAAAAATCGCTGACAAAGCCAGAGATTTGTTGCGGTGTCCTGCTCAATGCATCGCTGGCAAGTCGAAAAGAATGCGCGGACATATGCTACCTCATTTGCATGCGTGTGCCATGTGGCAGACACCTCGCGTGACACAGGCGTGACAGCCACGTGAAGTGTGTGGCAAAGAAAAACAATTTTTTTTGTTTCCAGATTTCCAGTGGAAAATGTGTGCGTCAGGCAGAGTTTGTGGGGAAAAAATTGTCCTGAATTGACTGAATTTGTGTAAACACGTCGTCCACGTACTGTACTTTACATGTAAAGTACAATTTCATGTCATGCAAGTTTTATGTGTAATTATAAATAGCGGAGCTCCGAAAGGAAAGGAAAGGAAAGGAAACCCATGAGTTGATTTTCTCATGGTTATCATGGCTAGCGGTATTGCTCGTTAGAGAGAAGGAAAGTTAGAAAACTTAAATTAAAATTCTATCTTTTCCTGGGTGAGCTTAATCAGGCTCTGAACAACCCGTGTTTTATCAGGGTTTAAAACATAGAAAAAGCGTGCTTTATTGTATTGTGTCTTCATTCCCTCTATATATATCATAAAGCAAATAAAGAAGCCTAAGCCGTGTATTACGCTGTGATAAAACACTTCCGGCATTTGAGAACACTCGAGAAATGTAGAAAACACGGGCCGCAGGCGAGTGTTTTCTACATTTCCCTCGTGTTCTCAAATGCCCGTCGTGTTTTATCACAGTGCAACACACTGCTTAGGCTTCTTTATTTGTTAAATAATAGTCTTTTTACGATAACTGCAGAAACTCCGGACATTTGAGTACACTCGAGAAATGTAGAAAACACTCGGCGGCTCGTGTTTTCTACATTTCCGTCGTGTTCTCAAATGCCCGTCGAGTGGGGTTAAAAACGGGGTTAAAAACCCAATTTTGGTACCTCTTAAGGTGCCTCAACAGGCTCACAGTGGGAGCTTTTGTAGTACCTTTCATGGTATTGAGCCGAAAAAATATGACTGGAGATTATGTGTTATGTAAGAATTAGTACCTCTAAGGGGGGCGGGGGGGGGGGAATTTTAAGCCACACCTACAAAACAGGACCTTGGTGCCTCTTAGGAGTTCCTTTCAAAATTTCCGACGGGCAGTCCCTTCTTTTTTATATGGGAGTCACCCCGGGTTGCAGGTTCGGTCTCCTACGAAACCAAGCCCGAATTGGACTTCGTGTTCAAGTTCGAGTTAAGTTCGCGCTGGACCTCGAGTTGGACCTCGAGTTAGTCTAAACAACGTCTCGATGTAAACAACTCTGCGATATATTTAACACGATATACAGAAGATGGCGTGACGAGCCTAAAAGAGGCTAACGCAAATCAGTTACAGGAACAATACAGTTGTATTGCAAGAATAATGTCACACCTATATGGGGCGCCGTTTGTGCTTAATTTTGTCATTTTTTTCGTTATTTACTAAATAAGGCCCAGTTCAGACGTCGTGCTTCTGTCGTGCCGAACTAAATTGCAATTAGGTTTGACTGTAGCACGGCTGGAAAACAACTCTGATTCAGACGTCGTGCCAGAGTCGAACCAAATTCTGGATATACTGATGCCTCGTTACAATTCTCCTCCTAACTCCCCGTGGGAACGCAATCTCGCCAAAATACATTAATATAATTTATGAATTTTGTTTAGCGCGGCATAAGCACGACGTTTGAATCACTGCCGTGCTAGAGTCGTGTAGCACGGCAGAGCTTGTCGAACTTAATTGCTTGCCGAACTTGATTCAAAAGTTTGATTCAGACGCCGTGCCTCTGCCGTGCTTTTGTCGAACTTAATTCCTGAATTTAGTTCGGCACGGCAAAGGCACGACGTCTGAACTGGGCCTAAAATTTTGTGATATGATATCAAACGTTAATGATTTGATATAATAAATCCTGATTTCAAATCATGCGTTTATGATTTGATATAATAAATTGTTATTTCAAATCATACGTTTATGATTTGATATAATAGATTCTGATTTCAAATCTTGCAGTTATTATTTCAAATCACGACTTAATGATTTGAAATCATAGCACAGCCATTGACTATTTGATGTCCAGCGGATGATGGTTAATTCAATCGCTTATTTGAAACCACGAAAAGCCTTATTTCAAATAATAAATCATTATTTGATATCAGTAAAACCATGATTTAATTTAATAAGTAATAAGTAACCGCAGCGCGTCCATGTGACTTGGCACGTGGGTTCCTAGCGCGGGAGTAATCGCAAAGATGGCGAAACAACCAGACCAGCTATCGAGGTCAATCGCTTCTGCGGTCTCTAGAGCCGTAGAAAGGGCGGTTGACCAAGCTTTGTCATCGTTTCCTAGCCTTCCTGGCAATTCAGGTTTTGCTCCTGCGACACAAGAGGTATGCACCAATGATGTATCACTGTATATGCGTCACTGGTTGAAGGCGCCTCTTCACCAGACTCCTCCCTTCCGATCGCTTTGCTCTTCGCCGCTCGCGCGCGTAACTCAAAGGTGAGCCTGCTCGCAGGCTACCGTTCACTCACCTTCGATATTTTTAACTATAAACCCCTGTAGACCATGGCTAATTACGTGCGCCACTTTTTCCAAATCAGGGTAGTTTTCCACACGCTTTATCTCTGAAACGAAGTCGGTGATCCCCAATTTTTTTGGCATTTCTGACACAAGTAACTCATTATCTGAATGCAGTAAAACTGGAAAATTTTCGCGCGAACGCCCTTAAGTAAAAAATAGTTTTTGTGGATTTGGTAATTATACATTGAGAGGTCTCCTTAGTACTTAGTACCTTCTTAGTACTCTCGGAAACCCAGGGATATAACGACTCTTGAATGACGGATTAATCAACAAAGGATCATGATCTTCGGTGTTACGACATCTGCGGAACGGATGGTCAAGTCGGAAACGTCCGTCGATTTCCGAGGATAGGAGGCAAGAGTTTATGGAGTGTTTGATTACCCATTGCTAGCTTATGATTGAACCAGGAGCTCATTACTGAACACATTTTGCACGGATCATGGCATTCTACATTGTAGATATAACTTTTTGTCAAGTATTAAAAGTTATTTTTATGTACCTTGTGTCTTAAAATAGTCTTTTGGAAAACCCGTTGGGAGTCAGAGTTCGCAACTTATTTATGGTTTCCATATTCGAATCAAATTTGACTAAAGGAAATGTCCGTCTCCTTGTTTCGTGATCAATGGCGTTCCCCCTTCGGATACAAAGTAGATCAGTTCTTTGTTTCATCAATGAATAGCAACCTGTACTCTGAATATCATACCATAACTGCGACTTCGTTATGGCATTTATTCCGCTGGTTGTGATGCATGTGTGTTCTAGGGCAGGACACTTAACTCCCACAATCACTCTCTCCACCCAGGTGTATAAATGAGTACGGACGAATTAATTTTAATGCTGGGGGCAGCCCGCGGGTGGGTTAGCATCGCATCCAGAGTGGAGTAGAAATACTCCTAGTCGCTTTATGCCACTGAATGAGTTCCGGCTGTAGGGGCAACTGGCCTAATACAGACTTAATTATCGCGGCAACCTTACAGAATGCTGGAAGTACCCCTGCAATGGACTAGTATCCCATCCAATTAGGGGGAAGGTAGTAGCCAAACTCCCTGACACTTGTGCTTGAAAGACTTTACTCAGTTTTATCTCTCCGCCTTCATATGTCATAAGTTTAACTTTTAATTGCTAAGCTGGAGGAGAAGTTGTGCCTTTGAACGAACTAAAGAATTGCTGAAACGAATATCGCCGGCAATGCGCAGTCGCGTCGACGGAGTCATTCTCCTTTTGTTTTCCTCGTCAAAGCCCGCATAGATATATATTTTTTTATCGTGCATAGATACGTGGTGTAAAAATCTCCTACATGTACCATCATGGATGCTTGTCTAACATTAAATCGCTTTGGCCGAATGTCGAGCGATTTGATTTCGGGACTTCGTGGGATCTTCGTTCGCTGGAGCACGTGAGTTTAACACTTGTGGCAACGCCACGGCTCCATCTCCCGTTTTCCCGCGCGAAAGGCAACATAATGTGATGCGGCCAAAAGCGAGATGAAAAATGCACCAGTATATTTAGAAACTAACGCCAAGGGAATTAAGAGGCAATCAGTGGTCTCTGAAGTAATACTTTGCCTGTTATGTAAATGATGTAATGAAAACTTAAATGTGCTGATTTGATACCTTTTAAATTCCTTGCTGTACGCGAGAAATTCACACATTTGATAATGAAATTCAAAATTAACAACGCAGTTTCCTTTGTCCATGCGCACCTTAGTCAAATGTCATTTTCAAATTTCTCAACCGACGTTTAGTTCAGTTTGAGCTGTATCTACTTCACGTCAGGTTTGCTGACTTTTACGGATGCCAGCGAAGCTTTTAAAGAGGGATACAGCGAGGTTTGTTTGAACATTGAGCAAGATTGCAATTTCACGTGAACAAGTTTCTTGAAGCCATGAGACTGAAAGCTCGCTTGACAAGATAGCAACGTTCCTTCACACGGTTTGTCTCAAGCATTGCTGGGCTGTGGTTCTCACCACTTAGGAAATTTCAGAACTGTACTGTAGTAATCTTTAATGGCAACCGACAAACAGGATAAACGGTGCTGAACGATGTAATCCGCCTTAATTCCTTCTTCACCGGTGAGACATTTAGATACAGTCACCATGTTGAAGTATGCGGAGACAGATAAGAGGGGCAAGGCAATGGAAAAAGCCTTCTTAGAGGTAAGGTAAGAGTTCCTCATTCAATACAATTAGCAAATAGATTGAACATAATAATTATTCTAATAGCATTTCTGGACATTTTACTGGTCATATGATATTTAAAAAGCTAAACAATCTTTTAAGAATGTAACTCTAGGTGACTTTCGGGTTCAACAACAATTCACAGTGCCAGCAAAAACTCGATGTTTAATTCTCCTAGAAAAGCTTCAACAACAGTACCGTGGAACAATGATCCTAAAATTATATTAAAATGCTTGAGTTAGAAATCGAGTATATGGAAAGCAGTTACTTTATCCGGGGAGATTACTCTCGCACATTTACCCTTACACTCTTCGTGAATAAGTTTCATTCATAAAAATTCTATGTGATAAGTCACGAAAGACAACATGTAATTATGAAACGTTTAAACTTAGTTTTCCATTGTGAATTATTAACCTAAACACCTATTTTTCTCCAGATTAGTCCTTGACGCGCTGATTACTATACAGTACTGACATCACATGCATATCGGTGTCGCAACAGTCTACTGATCATAAGCCTGGTTCACTTGTGGCTCATAAGGATCCATACTATGGAAAAACTGGAGTGATTCTTGGCCGGAGAAATGTCTCGAAGAGATGGATGCAAGGAAGCAGGAAATTTGAGAAAACCTTCAAGTGGGATGGCAAGTGGAAAAGTCTTCCCTGAGAACAACGTACCCGGCTGTGAACAATTCTGGTAACGATAAGATAATAAGTAATTAAGGACATAGTTATCAACTTGTTTCTTAGAAGAATCCTAGATCAGCGCTAAAACGAGCCAATAAAACGTCCATTTTGAAATCGGAATGATCGCAGACGGCAATCATGCATTCCTAAGCTGGGTGGAGAGTTTCGCGCGCTCCTCTTAGTGCTTGTTTCACTTTCACGTCCAGAGGTGTGGTTGCATTCGAGAAGTCGACTAGTCCAGTTCCGTGCTCGCAAGTTGGAAACCTATCCTGTTGGACACAGCACGCAGGTATCATGATTACCATGCGACAATCCACTGGAAACATGAGTCTGGGAGGAGTGTCGGAATAGGGTGGTTGATTTCTGACCGGGCCTGAACTGCCTCAGCGCTTCTGACTCATATGGATCCCCCCGAGGACTGTGTCTGTATTCAAGCTGGGGCTGCAGGTTGTCGTTTCTGTTGTTGTTGTTGTTGTTGTTGTTGTTTTTTTTTCTGTAGTCAAAATTCTAATGAATAAGCACTTGATCTGGGTTTTTCGAGAGCTAGTTGAACTTCTCAGTAACTTGGAGGAAGGAAGAAATGTGGACACAATATCCGCGGATTGCATGATCAACAACGAACTGGATCAGTAAATTTATTAATGTTCATATACAGCAATAATGCCATTGGCTAAAATGTGAATTTATATTATAGTTTTTGCTTCTAGAAGCACTGACAAGGTCAGGAGTAGTTTTTACGTCGTATTAATGCCTCACTGACCTAATGCATGACATGGACATGGACTTACGTCAAAGTGGACTAGTGTGTTTAAGCAGCGTTTGCATGTTGTCTTTCTATTTTCTGCATAAAGAAGAAATATTTATTTATTGGGTTACTGCCGGTAATCGAGAATTAGAAGAACTTCTTCGTGAAAAGAAAATTTATGGATGGTGCTGAAGTTACGATAAAATTTGTGGGTTTGTGGTTAAGTTACTAATTATTTTCTTTTGTTTTTTCTAAACAGTTTATTGACTTGTTATGAATTACATACGACAGGAAAAAGGTTCTTGCTGTATTCTCAGGATGTTCTCTACGATAAAGCCTATGCGATTTCCCGGCCTCAACGAACAAAGAACTTGGCTAATATCCGGCTCTCTTGACCTCACGCTTAGTCAATAACCTATATGTAATGCTATGTTGGACTATGTAAAACAATGGGGAATATCTAATTATGTATGGTCCTGTAGGACTTTTTAAGGTTTTGAATGACAATGTACTTTAAAGTTCTTTCTGGAATGTAACCAAGCTAGCTTAAAGTTTGGTTGTACCTGTATGTGGTTACATGAGTTTACTAACAGCTTTGTGTTGTTATCAGGAAGATATTGTAAGGGCTCTCGTTAGGGCTATAGCAGCTCAATTGTATGAAAATGTATTGTTATGTAGAGCTATATAGTCCTGTGTGGCTGTGTCATGCTCAAGCGTGAAATTAGCGTGAAAAATAACTCTATGACTATTTCTAACTTTTGATTGGGCTTATACCACGTTTTTTCCAGACTCAATCGAAGCCTTGTTATGGGTGTTAGAATCGTCCGAACTGTACCAAAACGCATTGTAGAAACTGGAAATGAAGACAGGAACTGCGCTCACGGTATCATTCATTATTCATCGTCCGATATTTTGTGACCTTCGGAAAACTTCGGACATCTTGGGTAACCTCCGAGAAAAATGGAAGCGTTGTCGAACATCTTCGGTCATCCGACTATTTCGGCAAATCGAGCACCGTCAAAGCATGCAAAGAATATCTTTAGAAATACGATTTATCTGGCAAATCGAACATCGTCGAAGAAATCAATATTTGGAAATCCGACTAGTTCGACAAAAAGAACATCTTCGGTAACCTTCGATAACCTCCGTGAAGATCCGAGTAATTCGGAAAAATCGAGTACTCCCAAAGAAACGAGATCGACTAGCAATAGAGTTGTTTCAGTAGAGTAATGACTTAGAGTTAGAGTTAACGACTGCCAAAATCCTGAATTCAAGATTTTGGAAGGCCAAAATCCTGAATTCAGGATTTTGGCCCTCCAAAATCTTGAATTCAGGAGGATTTTGGCCCTCCAAAATCTTGAATTCAGGATTTTGCAACTCTAACTCTACGCTATAACAATATGAAGATAACTCTAGTAGTAAGCTCTCCCCCGAAGGAATTCGACTAATTCGGCAAATGAAACATCTTCGATAACCTTAATAGAGTCTTTCAGCCAATATCATGGCTAAATTGACCAATCACTTTCAACGTACCAGATCGATTTATAACACAATCGACTGACTGGCAAGTCGAGCACTGTCTGTCGCTTTCGAGTGGTATACCATGGAATATCCCACGAGACACCTGTATCTTCTTGGTATACACACTTGCCTAAAGACTTGTGTTTATAGCGAGAAAATTTAAGTGTCTCGTGGGATATAATTATTCCATAAAGACGTCACTGTTCCGCCATTTCAGTTCAGTCCAGTAGCAAAATTCGTACATTGTCCATGTCATTTGAAGCCCTGAAAAACTCAACCCAAGCAAGTAAGTTGTAGGGCGACAGCCCTTCCTCCCGCTCCACGGTCCCTGATTTCATTTGTGGTTTTGTACATATCTTTCATTAAAATGAATTGGTAAAGGTTCAATTGAGGCCTTACACTACTGTAAAATGATATTAAAATCTTTTAAAAAATCCAAGCTTTCGCCGATCTACGGCATCATCAGGGATCATCACTGATGATGCCGTAGATCGGCGAAAGCTTGGATTTTTAAAAAAATTTTAATATCATTTTACAGTTGTGTAAGGCCTCAATTGAACTTTTACCAATTCATTCAAAATGCTACTGAAGGACAACATCCAACGATTATCTTTCAGTAGCCTGAAATGCCAGTCACCTCTCACCCTCAGCTTAATCCCCTGGCGATTAGGCTGAAGGTGGAAGATGACTGACATTTCAGGCCAACCTTTCAGCGTCCTCGGAGACCAAGGGGCAGTTAGAAAATATCGCGTCGACCGAAAATATTGCGTCATCACGACTGACTCTAACTGCCCCTGGGTCTCCGAGAATGACCTTTCAGCTACAGGTTCCAAGCGCGAGCTGCTGGAATGCCTCTTGAGCCGACTGTAGGAGGGGATGACCAGCAGTTTCCTTCTCAAATTCAAGATGGCGGACGGGTGAGTACTGTCGTACAACGAATCTGTTGAAAATTGCTGCTTGCACAAAGGGTGTATTTATTCTTTTTTCTTTAAAGTAAAACTAGGCCGAAGTGTAAGTCTTTTTATGTTACTTTTTCGAATAAAAAAATTCCAGCTTCCTCTACGGAAAAGGGCTGGAAAATGCGCTCAGTCGCGGTAATTCCTTCTGTCTGAAGGCTAAAGACAAACTAAGACTTAATGTGTTATTGGCATGCTTAGCGACATTGTTGGAATTGTCCTCTCTCTCTAGAGTCCGAGCAGAGTACAGCAAAGGCGCTGACTGTAATTCCCACTGTGTTACGATGTGGTTTTTGTTTGTAACTTTCAGGTCAGTCAGAGCAAACTCTTGAAGAAGTGATAAAATCTATCAAGCACGTGATTCTAGTTATCCGGTAAAGGAGGAGTTGGTAAAAGTACTGTTACGACACAGATAGCATGGACTCTTTACAGCAAGCGCAAAGGAAAGAAGGTAAGCTGATATGTTTGCGTTCAGTCACTGATTCATACGCATTGGGAGGGTTGGGAAAGGGGTGGGGGGAGAAAATTTATCGGACGATTTTCTATGTTTTGGATTGGTCTTGTTTTCGTGTTTTACGTTTGGGAGAGATTTGTTATCAGAATATTTACAGTATTGGCCACATGATGTGTGAACTGGTGACACTTCTAAGAAAAAAATCCTGTCTCGGATTCAAAATATTCACTTTGCCTTCCTCCCAGCACCTTCTGTCTTTCTCCCCCCTACCCCAGAGTCACCCCGGTGAAAATCTGTGGATCTGCCACTGGTAACAGAGAATTGTCTTCAAGGATGTATTGTTACAGCGGTACTACCTTGATCACAATAAATGGCTAATCTTTTTGTTATCTCCTTATCTTCCAGGTTGGCATACTGGATCAGGATGGTGTCTTGACTTATGTGGACCAAGCATTCCAAGGATGATGAATTTAGAGGGAAAAGATATACACTGGGTAAGTCATAACATAAAGGATCGTCTTCATAAGCCATTCCGTGGGAGCCATCCATATACTTTAATTTACATTGTGAAACAACACTCATACTTATGTTTGATATGTACATGTAGCAGTAAAAAAGTACATGTCTATGAACTTCAGTGGCTCATTACAGCAGAATTCCTTATCTCCAGTGTGGTAGCAAGAAACTGACATGAAGTATTGCAACTTCTCCTGCATGAAATGCTGGTCTGTCAGGGGCCACTACCCCACTTCCTTGGAACTTTTGTGAACTTGCGTGATCTTGGGAACTTCTTTAATTCACAAAAATTATAGTATTTGGCTATATAGGTATGTGCAGCCCCAAAGGGGAGGGTTTTGCAGGCGTTTTGGTCATAACTAGGGTATTGATTTTGGCCATGTTGGTCTTAAATAGGGTATGGTTTTAGCACTAGTCTTGAATTGGGTGTTTCCTAGAAGAAGCTACTCTTTCATCATTATCAATAAGACCTTCAACAAAAGCCCTTCATAAGTTATGTTTAGGGCAACTGTGCCATTGGCAACGGTCACAAGAAGGGTATCAAATGTTTTGCCAGGTCATAAATAGAGTAGGGAAAATCGCAGATTGTGGTCATAAATAGGGTAAGGGTTTTGGGAAGTGGGTGGCACACCACCACCCAACTTTTCTGGGAGTACCCTCCCCCCCCCCCCCCCCGGGTATAAACGCTCCTGTGTTCTAATTATCATACTTTTCATATACATACCTCACCTTCTAAACTTTTTTATAAGATCAGCTGATATGTTATTGAAATCAAAGCTTCCCTGTGTTCTTTGCCGAAGGTGTTTACAAGTATTTTCTAAAGATCACCTGAACCTTTCCTTTTAGTTGGGTTCCAGTTTACACAGACAAGGACCAACGACTGGCTGTTATGTCAATTGGTTTCTTGTTTAACAACAGACTGAGATGATGTCATTGACTGGAGAGGACCTAAGAAAAAGGGTATTTATTCCTTTATGCTCTTAGCTTATATATTTTTTGACTTACCTTGACCTGTTCAAGCTTGTCAATCAAAGCTAGATCTGAGTGTCTCATCATTAGTGAAACTCTACTGAAATCACTTCAAGGAGCTATGCCACCACATATTGAGTTATTTTTTGTAATGCACAAAATTACCCTTAGTTTAAAATGCAGGAAACCTCAAAAAATGTTTTCTAAGTAAAGGTAGTTATAATAAGGCTTTGTTGATGGCGAGCAAACAGTACTTACTTTTCTGGGGGCAGTATTATGTTTAGTTGATATATATTGCAAAATATTTTAAGCGATACCACAGCTGGTCACCACTGGATCTACAGTGTAACAATTTATACAAAAGTTATGCAAATTATTTTGAGATCACAGTGGCTTTTCTGGGCTTTTGATTGAAAGGAAAATGAATCAGCAAAATGTTTTATTGTTATTTTAAAACAACTTTGTTCCAGGCCAGTGCACCATACTGTCTGCAATGTGCTTTTCATGTTAATGATTTTTAAAATGGAGCAAATTCTGTAGAGTGCTTATACAAACATTTTGATGTTCTGGCAGACTTCCTTGAGTTCTCACGCAACAGTTTTTATTGGTATTTTTTTTTTTTTAGCAACGATCAAGTAGTTTCTATCAGATGTGTGTTGGGGTGACCTGGATTGCGAGATTATTGATACACCTCCAGGTATGACAACAATATATGATGTGTGAGGTACAGTGGCCCAGTGGTTAATGTCGTACACTCTAGATCAATAGGCCTGGATTCCATGGGTCTTTGTACTGCGTTCGTAGGTGAGAGACTTGACTTGCAATGCCTCTCATCACATAGGAGGAGAAATGAGTACTAACAAGTTGTTGGGCAATCTGAACTGCAAAAAGACAGGGATATTAAGGAGATTAAGGGGGAGGGGACAATACTCCATATTAGGAGACTGGAGTTGACCTCCCTTGATCAGAGTAGATATACTCTTTATTCAATTTGTTTACTTTGCTGATAGTACAATAGTACGCATCTCATTTTGCAGTATGCAGTGTAATCCTATCATTATTGCTCTGTTCTAAGATTGGCTTTGTTCAATCCAGGGACATCTGATGAGCACATTACAGTAGTAGAAAATCTGCGACATTATATAATCCAGATGGAGCAATTCTTGTCACTACTCCTCAGGTATGCATACAATATTTATTATAAACTTTCTAAATTATTGCTGTCAATTATTTATAAGCCTTATTTGGATCTCAGAAAGTTTACTTCTTCATCTTCATAGTATGTAAGAATATTCCACTTTCTTTCTTTTAGGAATGCACAAATGCGTTTTCAAAAGCAGGAGGTGAAGCCTTGGCAAAAAGCTTCAATGTTCCATTTTTAGGTAAAAATACTTCTTAACATTAGTGCCTACACAGGAAGGGGGATAGAGAGGTTAGGGGCAATCTAGATCATGTTTCGTGTAAAATTTTTTGCCACATTACCTCAGTCTATATCACTCACCTGCAGCTTGTGTTTTGTACATTTCCCTCAAGCGTGTTCTCAAATGCCTGTCATGTTTTATCACAGTGTAATACACAGCTTAAGTTTCTTTATTTGTTAAACAAAAAAAAGCAGTGAAGTACGTTGTCTGGAAATGTGAAGGTCTTGTTTGCTGGAAGCTTAAGGAATGTCAACCAAATTCTTTGTTGTGTCAAGCTTATCACAGAGCAGAACAGATTGTTTGTGATCTAGTCTAGCTAGGAGTCATTACAAATTGCAGAAAATTCTCACTGATGCAATGTGTTCAATTTGGCATTGAAATCAGTCAGTTTCCACAGAGGAGAGTCTTCTAGCTATATCTTGCTTTTAGATCTTGAAAGAATGATTTTTTCATTCTTTGTAGGTTCTATTCCACTGGATCCCAGTCTAACGCAATCCTTAGGAGATGGCCAAGCCTTTATTGACTTGTTTCCTAACTCACCAACACTAAATGCAGTGAATGTAATCACTTCCAAAGTGTTACAAATGGAAAGCAATGGAGATCAGTGATTGAAGGAACAAGTGTTATTTAGTTGGAGGACGACTTGCCTGGACCCTTTTCCATTGGCTGGTTGAGAATGAAAAGTAACTTGCCTGGTAGCAAAATCTACTTGTCATGGACAACTGGACAGCACTTTTTTCAAGCCCTGCTCTAGTCATTAATGAAGAAAACATAGAAAAATATGGCTTCACCCCTCTATGGACGCTTTTGCCACTCACTTAAACCAATCATTGTATTGTTGTGGGAGCATATAAACCATGCACAATAGCCTCCATCACAAAGTTCTACTTGTTAAAGCAAGAAAGTATGATAACTGAACAGCATCTTGTTTTGGGAAAAGCTTCGTTTGAATTTTCCTTTGATACACAGTTACATAATATATGCGACTTCGAGACTTGCTTTGTCTGTGACCTCTTCAGTTGGTTGCCAGTAAAGATTTGAATTTGGGATGACTTCGTGTAACCATTCACGAAAAATATTACTTGATACAGAATAATAACAACTGACAATAATATAACCAGATAGAAACAATAATAATAAGATAGAAATAAACCAGTAAATAAATAAATAAGTAGAAATAAAAATGAAAATTATTAGTTTAGCTTGTGGTATCAAGGTTTATATTTCATGCATGGTTACATGAAGTCACCTTGGATTTAAATCTGTTATGGGGACCAAATTAAGGGGTCATAAACGAAACTAGTTTTGCAGTTGTATACATTAGTGTAACTGTGTGTTAAAGTAAGATTTGAATGCAGTTTTTCTGTAGCAAGATGAGGTTAAGTGGTTATACTTTAGTGATTTTGACAAGCAGACTGTTGCAGAAATGATCTCCATTCAGAAAAATAATTTAAATGGGGTCTTTCTTAATCCAGATAGTTGAAATCATAATTTTACATGGCCAATAATATGCCTAAGATTCTTTGTTCAGAAACTCATAAAATGTTTCAGCTGAAAGGTTGATGAAAAAAAAAATGGAAATAAATACAAGTGGCACTGCCTCAGCTTGGTATTTTGTGATTGTTAGAATTGCATAAACTAGTCATTTTCCCAACACATCCTGGAAAGA
>NC_138149.1:5944900-5947400 GCF_964199315.1 Orbicella franksi | reverse complement strand
CGGAAGAGACAATTTTAAGGTGTCTTTCAAGTTTCTCATCCTGACATCCATTAACCTGTAAAACCTTTCGGAGCTTTGTCGTTTTCTTGTTACCCTGAGGTTGACACATTTAGAAGGTTGGAAACAGTCATTTTAATAAAATTGTTTTGCATATTTCGCCCTGTGTTTCCCCAGGGAGCACCTGACCCCCGTGACAAAGGGGTTGGCACGTGACACATTCTCCTCCAATCGGAAAACGCAGTGGATGCAGCAAAAACGGGTAAACATGTGCTAGCAGCGTCGCGCGCGGCAGTTTCAAATTGGTACATGTATGTTGTCTGTGGAGCTGCTAACTCCGTAAAGAAGCGAGGTATGTGCATTCTTAGTTTACAGAAATGTTGTTACTTTCTTGCACTATGGAGACGACGAAGTTAAATGGCAAAGGGAACCGATTTTGCACTAAAATTTCAGCAGTTTTCAAGGCAAGTCGAACGCGAGAAGACACATAAAACAGCTGAAACCTCCTGCTCTTTCATACCTTGCTTGTAAATAAGCTTAAGTTCTCGTAATATTGCCCAAAAATTGCCCAAATTTCCCAGAGAAGCAACGTAGAAATAGAAACTAAGACCACATTATTGTTTCGTAAACCTTGTGATATCAGCAAGGTGTAAGACTGTTTGAACTAGTGGTTCGCCGGTTCGTTCAATGGCGTTCAATGTAAGCTCATGGTTAGTTCGCTCGTTTCCGAATCAAGCGGTCCAGGTTCTAGCACTGGTCGGGGACATTGCGTTGTGTTCTTGGGCAAGACACTTTACTCTCACAGTGCCTCTCTCCACCCAGGTGTATAAATGGGTACCGGCGAACTTAATGCTGGGGAAACCCTGCGATGGACTAGCATCCCATCCAGGGGGAAGTAGAAATACTCCTGGTCGCTTCATGCGACAAAAACCGGGATAAGCTCCGGCCTGGTGGGCCACTTGGCTCGTATGCAGACTTTACCTTTCTCTTTTATACCAATTACTTACAATTGGACTACTCAGCCAATCTCAAATGGTGATAAGATCCCTCTCATGTTTGGTGGAGTGAAGTGAAGGTTATGGCTGAAGATTCCCATGAAGGTTGATTATTTATTGAATGTGCCATATTTTTACTCTGTAGAGCCAAGACTACCAATAAAGTATTTCATAAAGGGGAATAAGGAGCTTAGTGCAGAAGAATGGGAACAAACGTACAAGACGGAATATGAAAAAGTAAAGAAACTACAAGAACAGTTGTACAGGTGCTAACAAGAACTACATCAGTGGTGAAGTGGTAAGCAATTTACTTTCTATTAGTTTTATATTCACTACTAAATATACACAGGGATGGGTGTGCAGCTCGAGCTGTGAGCTCAAGTGTTTGATGTAGTCCATGTAGCGTTTACATAAATCAAGTACGATACTATATAGCTAGTTGCAAGGTACCCAACAAAATATATACTTCTCAGGCCATAAAGCTTGTGCAACTGCCTGATATTTAAACCCAAAAACCTAGTGGAAAAAATGGGAACATGTTTCTCAACCAAATACAGATACGTTAACCTCTGGTGGCTAGAGGTGATTACAAGGTTAAGGTTTCCAGATATTAAAAGTAATATGTAAAAGTCCTAAAATATAATTTTAAAGTTCGAGAGCTGTCAAACCTTGTATACGCTTGATAGCAAAAGACTCGATTAATGCCATAGTGGCACACATGCATTTTATACCAACAGGAAAATATTTTTTTAGTTCCTGCATTGACACTTAAATACAGCTACATTCTGCCTAATTTTAATACATTTTTGTTGGCTCTAAGCTACAGTGCAGCTCAGATATAAATGAACTATGCCTAGGCAATTTATACAAATATTTTCTGTTTGTGTAATTTATATGCGTGTATGTGTGGATGGCCATAAGCGTATATGCATGTGTATATACGCATGCACACATGACTGTTTGTTATGCTTTCCTACAAGTTTCTTTATATCAAGCATTGTTGGGGAAATAATGCTTTGCATATTGTGAAATGAAATGAAACCTATCATTATTTCAAGTTTTAGATTGCTTTGGAAATTCACCAACAAACTACTATTTATTAACACTTGCAAGCTTGATCTTTATAATTTACATGTAAGCTGTCAAGAAATTGGGAAGAAAATTGAAGCAGTTGCTTGAACTCCTTATTATTTTGCGAATCTTAAATAATTGTCCTCATAGCTTTTAAGTGAAACAACCGTCTTTAACTTACTTTAATTCCCAGTTAATACTTTTGAGAATAGGAATGAAACTCTCTCAGAAACTTTTTATTTCAAACCAGTTTCCTTTCACAAACGGCAGTTGAGTTCTCCTGGCTTCGAACATATTACGCGCGATGGAATGCATTTATTAGCAACTCAAATAAAACAAAAACGCATTCTTCAACAAGAACAGGTTCTAAAGCTCATAATACTTGTAATGATAATAATAATAAAATATTTATATAGCGCCAATCCACTATTTGTCCA